>NW_008668840.1:0-7707 GCF_000695815.1 Acanthisitta chloris
CGCCCTGGCCATTCACAGCGCGCCCGGGCACCGCCGCACGCTCAGCCAGATCTACCAGTTCGTGGCTGAGAATTTCCCCTTCTACCGGCGCGGCAGGGCGGGCTGGCAGAACTCCATCCGGCACAACCTGTCGCTCAACGATTGCTTCAGGAAGGTGCCGCGGGATGAGGATGATCCCGGTAAGCGCGAGAGGGATGGGGAGCCGGGGGATGCTCCGGAGGGTACCGACACGGATTTCTTCTCTCCCCCGCAGGGAAAGGGAATTATTGGACGCTCGACCCCAACTGCGAGAAGATGTTCGACAACGGGAATTTTCGCAGGAGGAGGAAGAGGAGGGCAGAGGGGAGCGGGGACACCCCGCGGGTGGCATCTCCCCCCGGGCACGATGCCACTCTCTACGGCAGTGCGGGGACCCAGTCCTGACTGCAGCTCCCCGGGCACATCCAGAGGCACCAAGGCACGAAAGAGGAGCAGTTTTCTAACACGTAAATGTAAGTTTTTATATGTAATTGCTAAGTACAGAGAGGTGCGGGATGTGGCACTTAGTGCCATGGTCTGGTAACCACGGTAGCGCTGGACTTGATGATCTTTGAGGTCTCTTCCAACCTGGTTGATTCTATGATTCTATGGGAGTGGGGATGGGTGTGCTGAGCACTGCGTCATACCCTCAGAGCTGCTTCCTCTCCTCCTTCACTGTTCCTTCCCACCACCTTGGAAAGGCTCTAACCTCCTACCATGCAGGTGTCCAGGGTGGTTTTCTCACTTTTTTCATGGCCAGGAGCAAAGCAGAGGTCTCTGCCAGCCACAGCTCTCCTGGTTGATCTCGAGGAGGTAAGTGATGGGCTTGCAGCCTGGATGTCCCAGAGATGCAGGAGATGCTGCAAGGCTGGAGAACCTCTGCCATGGAGCCAGGCTGGGAGTGCTGGGAGTGTTCAGCCTGGGGAAGAGAAGGCTCCAGGGAGACCTTAGAATACCTTCCAGTGTCTAAAGGGGGTCCAAGAGAGCTGGAGAGGGACTTGGGACAAGGGCCTGAAGGGACAGCACGAGGGGGAATAGATTCCCGCTGCCAGAGGGCAGGGATAGATGGGATATTGGGAAGGAATTCCTCCCTGTGAGGTGCTGAGGCACTGGCACAGGTTATCCAGAGCAGCTGTGGCTGCTCCATCCCTGGGAGTGTTCCAGGCCAGGTGGAATGGGTTTTGGAGCAACCGGGGATAATGGCATGTGTCCCTGCCTATGGCAGGGGGTGGAACAAGGTGAGCTTTAAGGTCCCTTCCAGCACAGACCATTCTATAATTCTATGAGAGATCCAGAAGGATGTTCCCTCACCCTCAGGCCCTGCTCCTAAGGTTACCAGCCTGGCATGGAGCCCCACCATTTCTAAATAAATCCCCTTTATTTCTCCCAAACACACAGATCACCTTTGTGTCAGCCTGTGCAGCTGATGATAACTTGAAAGAATTTCAGACTGAATTTGGCATCCAAAATCAAACCAAATCCCGACTGAGGAGGTCTTTAATTGCTGGGTTTCCTGCTAACTCCCTTGACCATCACATGTGGGAAGCTGGTTGAGCCATGAAGCAAGTTTGACCAAAACAAAATAGCACATAAACTTTCTAAGAGACTAAAACATGTCAGAGATGCAAATCCCTAACAGAAAGGAAGAATCAGCTGTACAAAGTAAGTTTTCTTGGCCTAAAATGGAGTAAATTGTATTATAAAGTATCTGGTTTATAAATATCCAACTTTAGTAGATCTGGAGTGAAGGAAAGAGCAAACTGAACTTGTCAGCCAATATCCTCTGTAGGATTATGTAGACCAATGCATATTTATGAATTTCCCATTTGAAAAAAAGCTTCATACAAGAAGAACTCCCTTTCATCTATGAAAACCTCTCTTTTACATGAGACAAATCACAATTCTTAAGCAGATTTAAAATATTTCAGGCCAAATCTCTTTGTTCCTGTTGTTATTTTCCAGGGTTTTTGAGTAAGAAGACATTGATTTGAGTTATAATCTCTATTTCCTTTCCAAAGTGAGTAGGATCCTGTCCAAGGGTTCCAGCTACCTTTGGCCTGTGATACTCCCGTGCCAAGGAGTGAGCACACACTTTTACATAGGAAGGATGGAGAAACTCTTGCCCTGGAAGGACCAGAGGAACCTTCCCAAGACACACTGAAGACACTGACCTCAGAGCTGGGCAAGACATTTCACTCAACTCACATTTTCTTCTGCTTCAGGATGCAAATATCTAGATCCAACTGATCTGAACTCCATATTTTCACCTTGAGACTGTTTCCCCTGGGACAATCTGCCATTGCAGGACCTTGGAAATCCACCAAAACACAGAGAGAAGAACCCCAGGAGGCTGCAGGTTCTTCAGTGTGGTCTTTGCTAGCGCAGCTGGGTCCTGAATTGGGGAAATCCATGGAGAGTTCAGTTGCCAGAACCTTTCTTCAGGGACTGTTTCAGATGATGATTCAATGTGTACATGGAGGTCAATCATTTGTATTTCTTTGTGCTTCTGTTGTGCTCTAATTCTATTTTTCTGTATTGGAAAGAAAAGGAGATTTTTTAAAAAATAAATCAATCAAATGGGAGCAGAGAAGTTGCAATCCCTGTAAGCAAAACAGTGCTGGAAGGATGAACTGCATCAGGTAAAGAGTCCCTGGGCTAATCGGGCAGCTGCAGGCTTTGGAGGAGGAGGGTGATGGGATGCTGTGGCCCAGCCTTGTTTGGGCCAGATTGCCAGGGAAGCCCAGAAATGGTCCAGTCAAGGTGGGTTCCTTGGGAGGAAAACTCAGGAGCTTGGATGGGATCTGTCCCTGCCTAGGCAGAGAAAGGCAGACAGAGGCTGCAAAGGAGATATGGAGGCTTCATTTCTTAAGAAATTAGCCTGTGAATTATTTCCATGGGTTTAATTCCTTATAATTTAGTCCTAGTTATATTTTATTCTCATTGCAAAAGCAATAAATCTCTATTTTTTGAGTGATTATCTCTTAGGAGGGGCCCATCGCTAATGCAAACAGGATGTGATAAATCAACTTTATTTCTATTTTCTCTTCAATTTTCCATCCTCTCTGATACTTGCATGTGATTCATCCTTGTTAAGCACTGATTTTCCTGTGCTTCACTGTATGATAAAGTTGCTTCCCAGGAATTTTTTTTTTTGTTAGCAAAACAGAACAGGGACTGTTATATTTTATACAGCTGTAGTGTGTGGGAAAATCAATATCTAACCAGGTTTGCACATTCTAGTCACTGCCTTGGAGTCAACAGGGCAAGGGCTGAAGGAAAAGCAAAGTGTATGTACTTGTTCTATAAAAATAACAGACAACTCATCCTTTCAGTAGGTTGTGTAGAATTTCACACTGCAGGAGGTGGAACTTCTGGGAGCATCAGAGAAAAATACATGGGCCAAAATCGAGTGGAAGCAGGTTGGATGTGAATGATTCATCTTATAACTTGTAGCAAATCATCTCTGCCTGGTTTGTGCTTCCTCAGGCTTGTGCTGACTCCCTCAGTGCTCTGGGAGCACCCAGGGACCAAATGCTGCCTCTGCAAAACACCAACCCCTTCTCCCTGTGCTCCCAGGTGACATCCAGGCCCTGAGCATCTCCCTGCCCAGGGGCCTGGTTTGCTGCTTCTGGGATGGCAAGAAATGCTGCTTAAATGGTCCAGGACAACAACTCTCTGTGTGATTCAGGGTGATTGTCCTTGTTCTGGCGACGCAGGTCTGACATTTCTTCCTGGTGAGGTGCTGAGGCTCTGGCACAGGTTGCCCAGAGAAGCTGTGGCTGCTCCATCCCTGGGAGTGTTCCAGGCCAGGTTGGATGGGGCTTGGAGCCACCTGGGCTGGTGGGAGGTGTCCCTGCCCATGGCAGGGGGCTGGAGAAGATGATCTTGAAAGGTCTCTTCCAACCCAAACCTTTCTGGGATTCTAAGACACTTGCAGGATCTGTTTCTTTGTTGGTAGACTGTTGGAAGATGTCCCATCACAGAGAAGCCACCAAAGTAGGGCACATCACACCTAGGCCTCCAGTTGCTTCCCTGCTCCCACTTCTTTCCCAGGTTTATTTATTACAGAAATTATACCTGTACAAACAGTGCTTAGTGAAAGATCAATACATGTTATCAGGAATGTTATAAACTGTCTTAGAACTGTACCCTGGAGCTTCTCATTTAGATTAGGACAATTTTCCTACAGCCTCAATGTAATTGGTTCCTGTTTAAAAGTTCTTCACAGTGCCCAAGTGTGTGGGGAGCAAAGGGATTTGCTCAGGTCTTATAACACATGAAATAGGAGCAAGAAGAACTGAGAGCTCAGTTCAGTCCCTTTTCCCTCTGTGTAGTGTCTGCAACAAAACCACCATCAAACACACAAAAAATCACCCAAGGAATTTGTCTGGGGGAGGGAAAAATGCTCTTTCTTCTAAGTTTCTTCATCTGTGTTGGTCTAACCTTGTGAATATCCACAGTGAGACACACAGATTATTGCTGACTAGGAGACTACTTGATAAATGGATTCTTCAGTGCTCATCTTTTTTTTTTTTTTGTAGACCCTCTAGGTTTTGGATTGCACTCAGACCTTGTACAGAGCCATTTATCAGGGGTGTTTGACACCTCCTGCTCTCTGCTCGAGTGCCTGCCCAAGGCACCCATTCACCCCCAGAGGCTGCAAAGCCTTCCCTGCTCTGCTGCCTGGGAATCTCCTCTCTGCCAAGCCCAGGAGGGGAGAAACAGCCTTAAGAAGGAAGAGTTTTAATACCATAATTAAAGGTTTCAGATTCATAGGAGCAATTTGAAATGACAGGATTGCTTTAGCTTTAAACCACACAGCCCATCCCTTCGGGTTCCCCTTGTAAACCTGCCAGGGCTCACAGCATTCCCTCACATTTTCCCACCCCCCACTTTGGTTTCTATAATGAGATAATTAAGCATCTCATGGTTTGGTAGGGTATGATACATGAAAGAGAGGTTAAAAGCTGTTGATTCAGGGTGGGAAGGCAGTAAAACATAGTTTCTTACTGCCTGTTACGTATAGTTCACAGGAGAGATTTTGTCCTTTTTAGAGGAGGAAATTGTTGAGAACTTGTTAAGAATAACATGTGCTTAACCTGTTAAGAATAACATGTACTTACATTAATTCCCACTGAAGTGGGATAGAAACACAGACTGGTTTGAGTTGGAAAGGATCTTAAAGAATAGGCTAAAATTATATTTTAGCTCAACTCCCTGACAGGAGGTTGGAGTCAGGTGGGGGTTGGTCTCTTCTCCCAGGCAACCAGCAGCAGGACAAGAGGGCACAGACTCAAGCTCTGCCAGGGGAGATTTAGGTTGGATATTAGGAAGAGACTTTTTATGGAGAAAGTGGTCAAGAATTGGAATGTTCTGCCCAGGGAGGTGGTGGATTCACCATCCCTGGAGGTTTTCAAGCTGAGACTGGATGTGGCACTTAGTGCCATGGTCTAGTGACCACAGTAGGGTTGGACTTGATGATCTTGGAGGTCTCTTCCAACCAGGTTGATTCTACGATTCTCTAATTTTAAGAAAAAAACCCTTATCTGTCCATTTTTGGATAGGCTTCATCTCAACACCTGAATTCTGCTGTTGTTGAGGCTGACACAAGATGCTTGGGGTTACATTTACCTTCTAAATGTCTTGTTCTGCAGTTTAATAGATCTTAATGATGGGCAGTGTCAGGGAGGCTGAAATCTCATGCTTCCCTGGTACCTGGCTGAGGATATCAGCCTGCTGAAGGACATTTTCCCATGGCCTTCCAGAGGACAACCATGCTTTCACCTTATTTCCAGGCATCATTTGCTGCCTCTTGCCTTTCAGGATCATTATTTTCTATCAAGGCAGGAGTATCTCATTTGAAAACAAATATTGGCCTTGAAAGCATCTCATTGCCACTGATAAAATGATGCTTCATTGAGTTATTTTCATAAGCACATGTCAGCAATTGCTGGGGATAAATGACATACATCAAAGCTTTCTAATGACTTCATACTTGGGGTAAAATTAGCTTGTGTTTGCCTCGTTAATTAAGCCCAACACCATCCTTGCACATATGCTGCTTTCCCTAATAGCCTGTGCTGTCTGTAAGTGTAATTACTGCCTGTCTACTCACAGGGAATGGCTTTGAGCTGAAAGAGGGGAGATTTAGACCAAATATTAGGAATATACTGTTCCCTGTGAGGTGCTGAGGCACTGGCACAGGTTGCCCAGAGCAGCTGTGGCTGCTCCATCCCTGGGAGTGTTCCAGGCCAGGTTGGATGGAACTTGGAACTTGTGCTCCAGCTCTCCTCTGTCGTCTCCTCTCCAACAGCACCTGTGAGCAGTGATGCAGGCCCAGAGAGTTCTCAGCTTTGTCTTCCTGACAGCTGGAAGTTTTCTCCTAAATAAATGCTTTATACAGCAAAGCCAACCTCATTCCCAAAACTGCTTCCAAAACTGTATAACCAGAGGGTAAGAAGAGCAATTGGGTGGAAACAAAAGCACCAACCCCAGTGTAAACTGGAGGCAGCAACAAGAAGCCAAATTCTGAGCAAATTAAAGCAGAGTGGTGCAAAATATTTACAGAAACAAGTCATTCCTAATCCTTTCAGAGCAGGGGCATGCACAAGTTGTTATGTGACATCTACCCAGGCAAACATTCATCCCTAAAGCAATTGAACTCTGGAGTCACATCTATTTAAACTCCATCCACATCTTTTTGATACAGGCACCACATAGCACAAGCTTAAAGAGCATCTGGCAGATCACTAGTCCAATTAGAGATGTGTGTTCAGAGCTCCTCAGATCTAGCTTGGTACATCTAACTTGGATTTGTGAATCATTTCTTTTAGTTCTTAGGTTTCAGGCACTGTTGGAGCTCTGGAGTAAATGACCAAAACTTAAATGTCCTAAAAGTAGTGTCTGAGACCAAATTGGCTGAGAAAGTCCTCTCAAGACCTGCTAGTAGTGAATCCATCCACCCATGCAATCTTCCATCCATCCATCAATCCACCCATCCTTGCATCCCTCCCTCCATCCATCCATCCTTCTTTCCATCCACCCATCCAATCTTCCATCTAATGACAGTAGGGTTGGACTTGATGATCTTTGAGGGCTCTTCCAACCCAGTTGATTCTATGATTCTATCATCCATCCATCCATCCATCCATCCATCCATCCACCCACCCACCATCCACCCACCCACTGGTTGTAAGACATAAAGTTTGTGTTCAATGTGTCTTTATTTGGAAAACTCAGAAGTGGATTATTATTCTTGAATTGACCCTTTTGGAATGAGCTGGCAAAACTCACAGGATACACCTAATCATGGATACAGATAAGCCTTAACCACAGGCTCAGCTGAGACTCATTCTCATTTGGTTTCCTTTGTAACCTGTGCTGGTCTAATCAAGAGTTACATGGAATCACCTGCTTGGAGAAGAGCTCTAATTGCCATTCCCTGCCCCAAATCTGAGCAATCAAGCAATAAAAGGTGCTAAAGAATCAGCTTGCACTTCCTTCTCCTCCTCCATGGCTCACTCAGAGCACTGTCAGGCATGGCATGTGTTGGATTTTCAGCTCCTAAGGTCCATGTGAAGCAATTCTGTGATGAATTCAGCTTATTTTACGTGGAGACAGCAGAATTGGAGGCTTTGGCAAAGGAAAAGTAAACATATGTCTTAATATATTTATATTGTTCTTCTTTCC
>NW_008668840.1:7741-13888 GCF_000695815.1 Acanthisitta chloris
GAAAAACATCAGATAAATGAGTCAATGAATATTCAGTGTGTAATTCTCGGTACAGAATAGACAAGGAATTAAGCTTATTTCAACCGTCCAACCAGGACCAAGAGCCTAAACTACTCGGTGGTGTGACAGATATGTTTGCTAACACACTCCTTTATTATGGATTAGTTATTTTACTCAAACTGTGGCTTTGGGAGTCGTGACTTGCACAGGTTTCTCTCCAGCTCCTTTTTCACTGCAGAAATATTTGGGTTCTCAAGAAAAGGAAGGGATAAGGAGAAAAATGTTCAGAGCATCTCATTGAAATCTCTGTCTAGGAGTTAATCTTGTGATGTTTGAAGCCTTTTGGATTAGAAACTCTGTCGAGGTTGGTCTAGAATTGTATTCCTCTGACTTCAAGTTTTCCCTTAGATTTTCCAGCTGGTGTTAATCTCTGCTCCTAAGGTGAAAACCTACCAATGATTCCTGACTCCTTCAGTGTCCAGTCCTTTTCAGGGAGGTTTAATTCAGGTTGCTCTTATTCAGAATCTTGCTTTCTATGAATATTTCAAAATATTTAATAGACTATTATTGTTTTAATAGTAATTGAAGGATTTTCCACCTTTATTTTCTAAATAAGTGGAAAGTAAGAGTAGAAAATATTATTAGCTTGAGAGATGATCAAGAAAATGTGTTCCTGAATCCTGTCAAATAGTGGATACAATGAGATCATGTGTGTTATTGGTGTTTTGTGTGGATGATTACTCCTATATTACTGTTGGTTTTGCTTCAATAGCTGTAAGGGATGTGATGGAGAACTGAGATTGGAACCTGCTTTCTGCTTCACAGGAGCTTTTAAGGCATTTTTAGTCTGGATCCAAATCTGAGCTCTGCTAAAGTGTGAAGATCTTGATTTGTTTGTAGCACTGTGTCATTTCCTTTGCCCATGGCAAGGGCTTCTGGACTCCTCCATGGGCACCAGCACTTGTTCCTCACTATGCATGTCCCAGGGCATGTTTTGGCTTCTGCCACACAGCCTGATATTTACTGTGAGATTTCAGCTGTAACCCAGAGCCAACAGCTTCAGTGCCAGAATGAGGTTGGTTGTGTCACTCAAAGCTTTATTATTTATTTTTTTTTTGATAACTGGAAGGGAACTGAACAACTCTCTGCCTATAACATATCATGGCAAGACATAAAAATAAGACAGAAAGGTCATAGAGGGTTATGCCTTTACCCTAGTGTCCTCCTGAGCATCCACATCCTCTTGGAGAAGAGTGAATGGCTGTGTAGGTGTTGTTTGAAGGAAAAGCAGGTATGGTACAGCCCTTCCTCCTCCTGAACCTGCCTCTCTCTTGCAAGATGCTAACATAGACGCACCGAATTTTAGGGATTGGAGTGGACCTCAGAGATCACCCAGCCCCAAACCCCTGCCCTGGGCAGGGACTCAAAGCTGACAGGGATGATGGGTATGGTTGTTTGTGAAGACAAGTATTGTCTGCTAAGAGTAGAGGTGAACCTTCCAACCCTGCCTTCAATTTGTACCCATGCCTGAAGGCAAGTGCAAAGACATCTTCATAAGATGTCTTTGCTTTTTTAGGTAAGACACAGTGCTAAAATGTTCAATATTTCCTGTTCCTCTGACTCCTTGTGCATTTGGTTCCATGTTTTATGGTTCTTATGTTGCTTAGGAAATGCCTAGAATACTATGGTAGCTCAGGAGCATCAAAATAAATTTACAGTGTTTGATTTATTAGCATCAAACCCTTTCCCAGAGATTCTGTAACTGATATATATCCTTTTGCACTTGTTAGCTTTGGGAAGTGTGACAGGACACTGTGGGAAGCTGCCTGCACCCTCCCTCTGAGTGTGTGACTTGATTTCTGCCTCTGACTTGGCCCCACTGTGTAGGGACAGCTTAATTTTTCTCTAGGCTTTTAATGAATTCTAATATCACTGCACCTTACCCAGGAGTAATTCTTTTGGGTGATTTCCCAGTGCTCTAGAAATAAATCAGGGCTGTGTTTTTCCCTCTGCAAAAGTACTTCTGGGAGGAAGGAACTGAGCACTGTATGGAATAGTCAAGTCATATATGATATGGCAGCCACTGGACTGAGATTGGCTATGAAATGTTAGACTCCTTTAATTTCCACGCTGCAAGGGAAGCCAATCCATCACCTGAGAGCTGGTGGGGGTGAAAAGATTGCTCTTCTGCTTGGTCAGGCACTGAAATAGGTTTCCCCAGGGAGGTGATGGTGGCATCATCTCTGGAGATGTTTAAGATGTGTCTGGATGTGGCACTGGAGGATCTGGTTTAGGGGTTAATGGTTAGACTAGGTGATTTTAGAGGTCTCTTCCAACCTTGATGGTTCAACGAGAGGCAGAGCTAAACACTGAGGGTGTAAGGGGTCTAGAAATGCTCTAATTCTAGATCTGGATGAGATTTCCACCAGAATTTTTTCCACTGGTCCATCAAGACAGGGACATGAGGTCTCGTCTTGATGGTTCAACGAGAGGCAGAGCTAAACACTGAGGGTGTAAGGGGTCTAGAAATGCTCTAATTCTAGATCTGGATGAGATTTCCACCAGAATTTTTTCCACTGGTCCATCAAGACAGGGACATAATAATTTTTTTCCAGACAAAGCCACTGAATGATGTTAGTTTTGTGCTTTTATTGGGTGGAGGAATCATAGAATTTTAGGGCTTAAACGAGAGGCAGAGCTAAACACTGAGGGTGTAAGGGGTCTAGAAATGCTCTAATTCTAGATCTGGATGAGATTTCCACCAGAATTTTTTCCACTGGTCCATCAAGACAGGGACATAATAATTTTTTTCCAGACAAAGCCACTGAATGATGTTAGTTTTGTGCTTTTATTGGGTGGAGGAATCATAGAATTTTAGGGCTTAGAATGGAGCTTAGAGATCATCCAGCCCCAACCCCCTGCCCTGGGCAGAGACATCTCCCACCAGAGCAGGTTGCTCAAGGCTTTATCCAGCCTGGCTGGGCAACCTGTTGAATGTTAAAGAGCTTTTTTAGGGGGGTTGGAGCAGAAGATTTTGCCCTTCCCTCCTTGCACAGAAAGGATTTGCCATCCACAATCCCCAACTCTGGAAATTTGCCTTCAGTCCTACTGGCACTGCTGCAGATATATGTAAGAACAGGTTAACTCCATGAAAACCCCCAAAAGAAATCCAAAGAACCTTTCCCAGTGGCTCATCTCATTCTTGGATTTCTCCTTAAACTTGAACAAGCTATTACAAAAAAAATCAGTGAGGCAGTTGATAGCACCTCATGGCTCAGATTTGAAAGAGGTATTTGTGAGTCATCCCAGACTGTGCATCACCACCTCAGCCTTTTAGCCTGGAACTGAACCAGTGCCAACTCACTGTCACCACACAAACACTATGTCAAGGTCTACACTCTCCCAGACTGTACAGAACAGAAGAAACCCTTATTAAGAGCCTGTGCCACCCATGGCAGAGCCTCCAGCAAGGTCCAGCTTGCCTTAAAAATATCACAGAGCTGGGAAATGTCAGGCAGAGTGCTGACAGCTTGCCTTAATGCATGGGTCTCTGGAATGATTTAAAGCCTGGAGTGTGTCTTGCCTGCTGTAGAGCAGTGTTTGATTAAAAATGTCCTGCAGCACTGTTTGATGACTGTTATTGATAGTGCAATGTAAACAGTGCTCTGGTTTTGCCTCTCGTCGCAGTCAGATGCCATGGCTAAACTTACTGTGCCAATGTAACACAATCCTGACATTTATTCCTTAGAGCTTCAAACAGTCAAAATAGGCTAATAAAGGACCCATCAGGTAGTTCTTATCCTTTCTAAAGACCCTTGAAAGACAAATTTGGTGTGAGTGATGTTATTTTAGCATCTTTTTTTTTTTTCATAGAATGGCTTGGATTGGAAGGGTCCTCAAAAACCATCTAAGTGCTAACCCGCTGCCATGGGCAGGGACACCTCCCACCAGCCCAGGTGGCTCCAAGCCCCATCCAACCTGGCCTGGAACACTCCCAGGGATGGAGCAGCCACAGCTTCTCTAGGCAACCTGTGCCAGTGCCTCAGCACCTCACAGGGAAGAATTCCTTCCCAATATCCAGTCTTAACCTGCTTTCTTTCAGTTTAAAGCCATTTTTGTTTCTCTTGCAAGAATCCAAGCCCAGACCGACACCTCCACACCCCATGTGGAGATGCCTCCTCAGTGCTGTCTCACACTGTCCCCCTCATGTCAGTTCTGCTGGTAGTCATCCACAGCTCTTGTCCTTTAATGTCTGCACTCTGGAAATCAATCCTGAGCTTGACTAACTGAAATTAGCTCTGTGATGCCTTTGTGGAGGGATCCACGAACATGACAGCCAGACATCCTCCTGCCCAGGAGTGAGGAGGAGGAGGGTAGAGCAGAGCTATTTGAGTTTTCCTTGTTTTCACAGCACTGGTTTGCTCTGGGAGGTGGAAATAGAATTCATCCTTGTCATCTCCTCTTCCAGCATAATTCTTAGCACTCAAACTAATCATGTTCTCTGTAACTCACACATGAAAAATTTATCACTTATTTTTACCTTGCCTAGAGGAGGTTTGATCCTGGTTTTGACCAGTTTTGCCCTGTACCCTCTATTACAACTAGCAGAAGGATGGTGCAAGAAGCAGTATCTGCTCTCTCTTGTGCTTCTGCCATCCCCAAGCAATCCCACATTTCACCACGTGCTCTGAAGGTTTCACTCACTGTAAACATTTAGACAGTAAAGTCCTGTTTGGGTACGTCCATGGTTGTAAAAGCAATCAAGATGGCTCTCTGCCCTCCCAATGGAACAGCTGAAACAGCTTCAGACTGTTTACTGTCAATATAATCCTATGTTCTAGTATTTTGCTGCCTTTTCACCTCTGGCCCAGGCATCAAAATACAGAAATTTCACAAATGGGAAAGGAGTTCCCAGTGTGGAAATGTTCCTTTTTCTGCTTCTGGGGGCTTGATTTTTGGTGGAAAACAGGTACTTTTGGTACTGATCAGAATTGGGTTGATTTCCTAGGTGTATGGGCTGTGTCAGCATTGTCCTTCCCATGTCTCTCCTGTCCAAGTAGCTCATCTTGACCCCAAATGCTGAATAAGTTAAAGCCAGAGTGAATGAGACTTTGCAAAGGGTTTAAATGGCTCTGAGTTTAAAACAGATTAATTGAAATTCACAATAGATTCCCATCCTGTTAGAAAATATCATCCCCCTGCTGGAAGTGCAGCAGTGTTACATGCTGAGTTCTCACAAGTGCTGTAATCTGTCATGCCCTGTCAGCTCTAATAATGCTCCTCACAAATCCCAGGGCTAGCCAGGTATCTTCTGGGCTGGTGTTCCCAGTTTCTGTGCTTTCCACTGCCCATCCAGAAACCCTGGCAGTGTGGGCAGAGAGACTAGCAAGGGTTTCACAGCCTTGGGATGCCAAATCCACTTTCCTCAGCCTCTGGAACTGGCTTCAGTGAGAGTGTCCAACAGATAAGGCAAGAGAAAATGGCCTCAAGTTGTACCAGGGAAGGTTTAGGTTGGATATTAGGAGCAACTACTTCCCTGAAAGGTCCGTCCAGCCCTGGCACAGCTGCTTAAGGCAGTGGTGGAGTCACTGCTTCTGTAGGGATTGAAAAGCTGTGTAGATGTGTCTTTTGGGGACATGGCTAGTGGTGGCCTTGGCAGTGTTGGGGAATGCTTGGACTTGATGATCTTAGAGAGATTTTCCAACCTAAAGGATTGTGTGATTGCAGGAGAGAGGACAAGACACACCTGACTTGAGGTTCTCTGAAAGTGAAGAACACAATGCTGAGACTGAGGCAATCCCCATGGATCCCATGTTCCTACAGAGACACTCCCTTGTCTCTAGCATTGCTCTGCAGCTGGAGTCACCCCCAAACCACTCATTGCCTTTGCTGCTTGGTTTTGTTACCACACTTTGCCATCAAATCGCCCCCAAATCATTTTTGGTGTATTTCTTCATTAAGTCTCTAATCCAAACCTACAATTATCCTTATTTATTAAATATTTCAAGAGGATATTAGCTGAGAATTATGCCCCATTTTCAGGCAAGAAGGACATCTTTTCCTTGTCAGGGGGAAGGATCTGCTGTGGAGGAAACACCTGTGTTCAGCCCCTGCTGCACACCCCTCCAATTACCTGTCACTCAAGGG
>NW_008668840.1:13911-16349 GCF_000695815.1 Acanthisitta chloris
ATCGTTGCAAAAACCTGTGGGGAGAAACTAAATACCTTGGGAATAGCTGCTGTGGCCTCTTGGATGGTTTGAAGCGCTGAGAAGTGTCTGAGAGAGGTGTCAGCACCAAGATTAAGAGGAAATTTCCTGAGGCAAAATACTTGTGGGTCTTAAAGTGTTTTCTTTTGCTTTCAGCAAGTACACTTGGCCAAATGGTTCCCACATGGGCTGAAACTCTGGTTTCTCTACACAAGGTGTAATTTCTTATATGGCACCAGAGGGTAAAACACATCTTGGAGATGGTCAGGAGGAGTGAAGTTAACCTTGGAGTCAGAGGCTCTATAAATCCTGATGTTTCAGCTCCAAAAGCTTTCTTTTGACTTTATGCTCTAGTGAGCACTACTTTAAGAACCTTTTCTTGTTTTCCTCTTTACCTTGGCTGTTTTGAAGTGCCATTTTATCTGTTTCAGCTCTGTGTTAGTCCTTTGTCACTGCAGCAACATCAAAACAGATGTGCCAATCTCAGCACCACAGAGGAGAGGTTAACAGCCAAACTGCTGCTAGAGTGGAACTGGTTTGTTTAGTTTCTTTTTAACTCTCTGTCCTGGAGCAGTGGAAAAACCAATGGATTTTTCATAGAATCATAAAATTTAGGGGTATGAATGGAGCTTAGAGATCATCCAGCCCCAACCCCTGCCCTGGGCAGGGACACCTCCCACCAGAGCAGGTTGCTCAAGGCTCATCCAACCTGGCTGTGAACACTGCCAGGGCTGGGACAGCCACAGCCTCCCTGGGCAACCTGGGCCAGTGTCTCACCACCCTCACAGGGAAAACTTCCTCATATCTAATCTGAATTTCCCCTTCTTCAATTTGAACCCATTACTCCTTGTCCTGTCACTGCTCCTTCAGATTCTGGAAGGAGCTCTGAGGTCTCCATGCAATCCTTTCTTGTCCAGGCTGAACAGCCCCAATTCTCTCAGCCTGTCCTCATAGGGAAAGTGCTTCAGTCCTCTTAGGAACTTCGTGGCCTCCTTTGGCCTTACTCCAACTGTTCCATGTCCTTCTGATCTTAGGGGCACCAGAACTGTGTGCAGTATTCCAGGTGGGTCTCACCAGAGCAGAGGGAGGCAATCAGAGTATCATCTCCCTTGACCTGCTGCCATCCTGTGGATGCAGCCCAGGATTCCATTGGTCTCTGGGCTGAGCTCACACTGCAGCTCATGCTGAGCTTCTCACCCACTGTCACTCCCAAGTCTTTCTCCTCACTGCTGGTTTCAATTCCTTCCCCACCCAACCTATAGCTGATGTAGGACCTTGCACTTCATTTTGTTGAACTCCGTGAGGTTTCCATTGACCCTCTCAAGCTTGGCAAGGTGTACGCACAGAGTCTAAGCACTGTGTCAGGTGCATTGTCCATTCCCTGGATGTGCTGCAGAGGTGTTTGCAGCATGCAGGTTCCTCTTAACTTAGCCAACAAGATCTGTCTGCAGAAATACAGCTCTGCATGACTTGCAGAGAAGCTTTGGTTCCCCATCAGCCCATGATACTGTTGGACTCTTGTTTTAAGACTAGCTGGAAAGTTTAGCAAGAGAGACTTGTAAATAAAAACAGCCTGTGGGTTAATGAAGCTTCAGACTCTCTGACAGCCTCTGGCAGTGCATAGGTCAAATGCTTGGTGCACTGTTTGGGAGCTCTGCTGGGCAGTGCTCACTGCAGACAGCCTCAAGTCTTGACCTTCTGGCATTCCTCGATGCTTTCATTCCCTTCCATAATTTCCTGTGCTCTTTCACCTCTTCCCTGGACCTCAGTGACCTTTGCTGTTTCTTTATTCTTCATTTCACACTATTGTGTTCATCAAAGGCTCCTGGAGGCACAGAGGAGATGAATGCTTCAAACCCTCTTGTCCTGGGGTGCTCTAGCATTTACCTGCATCCCATTCCCACTGGGAAAGTCTTTTCTATGTGTTTTTAAACACACTGGACACTTTCAGAAGAAATTTAGTCCAAATGTTTGAACTCTTCAACATCCAAGGGCACTGACCTGGCTGATAGTGCTCCATTATACTGCCCTGAAATGAATCTGCTCTCTGAAGAGCTGCTCCGAAGTCGAGTGTGGCTCTTGGAGCCAATGCAAGAACCCATTTTATTCCCTTAAAACTATGTAGGTGGTTTCCAGGGGCATTCAGATCCTCTGGGAATTATGGCCAAGGTGCTTTGGATGTATAGTGAGGCTTTTCTAACAGTACCAGTGTCTTTCTGAGTGCCTTTAATGTTCTTTCTTTTTTGGTTTGTTATGAGCCATTTGGGTTTTGTGCCTCATTGATAGCTTAGCTGATATATTCTCCATGGTTTTTTGTAACATTTATCTATGAACTCAAAAAAATCCCAAACCTCTTCTGAGTCAATTTTATAACAAAGCCCAAGTAGATTGGATATCTCTTAACAAGACATCCAGGATGG
>NW_008668840.1:16402-22857 GCF_000695815.1 Acanthisitta chloris
AGGAACCATAAAAGTGGTATAAAATGCAACCAAGAACTTGTAAAAACCAACTGTTCAGTTCCTGTGATTCACAGGGGAAGGCTGAGTGTTCTTCAGTTCACTGGAATGTAAAATATAAGTCAGGTTGTAAGGACCTGGTCAAACCCTGACAACCTCCAGGCAGGAACATCTCCAGTGGAGTACAGAACCTCCCCAGGGACCCAACTGCCTTGGGATAGGCTGTGACATCCCAGCAGTGAAACCCTGAGGACAGGGATGAGCCTAGTCCAGGAGAAGGGTTAATTCTTGGTGATATACCATAGAATTGATTAGGTTGAAAGGGATCTGAGAGAGCATTGAGTCCCACTCCCTGCCATGGGCAGGGACACCTGCCACTAGCCCAGGCTGCTCCAAGTCCCATCCAACCTGACCTGGAACACTCCCAGGGAGGGAGCAGCCACAATCTCTGAGCAACCTGTGCCAGAGCCTCACAGGGAACAATTCCTTCCCAGTATCCCATCTGTCTCTGCCTTCTGGCAGTGGGAAGCCATTCCCCATGGACTGTCCCTACACCCTTGTCCCAAGTCCCTCTGCAGCTCTCTTGGAGCCCCTTTAGGCACTGGAAGGGACTCTCAGGTTTCTCTGGAGCCTTCTCTTCTCCAGGCTGAACAATCCCAATTTTGCCTGCAAACCCTGAGCTCGGAATTTTGAGGAAACCAGAATTAAATTTGAATTATTCTGTTGGAGCTGTACACTATTTTGTAGGAGCTTTATGCCATTTACCAGTTTATTAACCTGTTGGAAATCTCTAATACTGCCTGTAACATTACTCATGATATATTTCCCATATGTTAGCCTAAACTCCCTCGTTGTTGAAAGTGGCTCTTGTTTTAATTGACTGAGAGACTCTTTGCATCTCAGGTTTAGGCACCATTAGATGCCTGGGAGAATTTCACTGCCCCATCCTGACACTGACAAATTGAGTCCTTTTATTTGTTAGGCTTTCAACTTCAGCCCTGCCTACCATGTCCAGGAAGGAATGCACCGGCTTCAATATCTTCCTCTGAAAAGCATTTGGAGGAAGCAACCTGCAGGCAAATTCCCCATCCTGAGCAGCCAAGTACCTTGCCACTGGGGCAGGAGAAGACTCTGCCCCTGGAGAAAATCACCACCTAAATATGTTTACATTCATAAACTTGTCTCACATTTATATATTCGTGTCTTAGCTTGGTTTGCTATAAAAACCAGATGAAAAGTGTTGAAAATTCAGGGGTTTATTTATTTCAGCATAATTAAATCCGTTCCACCCCACTATCACATCAGAGAGATCTTTTCTTTCAACCTGGGGAAATAAAACCATCCTTGGGCATCAAGCTGTTCCACAGCTGAGGATGACAGTGCTCTTAGTCTTAATGAATGCTAACAAGTAGCTACAGCTGCTGGAGATTGCCAAGACAGGCAAAGCTCACAGACTAAATCCCACTTCAAGATGCTTTATGACTTTCAGATTAACACATTTAGCCTTGAAATTCATTTTGGGCACCACTCCATGTACACAAAGTATGTTTGTCTAGACATTTTCCACATTCAGATTTACCAGGGAATATTGTATGTGTGAAGAAGAAGCTTTTTTTGCCTCCTTGCCAGGGCATGGTTGGCACTTCTGAGCTTCTTAGAGGAAAAAGTTCCTCTCTAAATTAGTTTGGACATGTGCAATAAATCAATATGAATGATGAAATAAAACTCTGGGCTTGATTCTTGCAAGTCCATGCCAGGGAACATTTCTTGGAATGACTGATGACATCATCCTTGGAGGAAAGAGGGATGAAGGGTATTACATGCAGAAAAGGTCAGTGCTCTGTCCCTGACTCTCCTTTAAAAGGCATTTTGAAGGAAAACAGGAGGTTTTGAGGGAAAACAGAATGTTTGGCTCTGTTCAGGTCCTTTCCTGACCCTGTTTACCTGCTGCACTTCTCTCTGATTAAGGTCTTTGATACTTGTTTCCTGTCAATTACCTGTTCTACTCAGCAATCAGCAGCCTAAAAGTATTTTCAACTTGCATTTCATTACAAACCAGCTGAATAGTCACCCCAGACTTAACCAAAGGCTACAAATCCTTTTCAGTTACCTCTTCCTTTGCTTTGAATAATGGCAATTCTTTCCAGATTAGGAGGAGTCACCCTGTGGCTGCAGAAAAACCATTTGTGTGCACACTTGCTCGTGGCATACTTTCACATCTGGAGGGATATTTCACTCATTAGCTCATATTAAACCCAGAGGTGCTCTTAAAATCTAATATATTCTACACCAGTTTGGGTCTTCAGGGAGCACTGAGATAGCTGTAAGAGAAGTGACTGCAAATAGCCTTTAAGCCTTCACTGATACGGCTATTTAAATGTTGTTTGCAATGATATTCCTTTGCGCTGTTGTCTTTCCTGTGCAAAATTTCCTCTCCAGCGAACTGCTGGAAAAAGAAACCAACTTTATTCCCAAATCCTGGAGCTGTGGCCACTTGGACATGTCTCAGCTTATAAAACCAGGACTGAGCAATGCAGAGGGAAGGGAGAGAGGGTGATGAGTAACCACCAAGATGGTATCAGTGAGCAAAGCCTGATGGGATCATCTTCTGTTTCCCCTTACAGGAGAAACAGGAAAATATCCCCATTATTGTCATGTTAATTTGTTCACAACTTGATCTAAAGCTCACTCAAGCCAATGAAAGTTCCTGTTCTTTCTTGGCTTCCATTACTTTGCGTAAAGCAAACAGAAGTGATTCCCCAACACACAAAGATACAGCAGGAAAGGAAGATTTCAGTCCCTATATTGTAATGTTATGTTTCCAGCTTCTGCTGGAATGAGACAAAAGTCACATTAAGGCTTGGGAAGAGGCTGGGAAAGGCAGTTTGAACTGCTGGGAAGGGATTAATTGAGCACAATTAGGGATGATATCGAGGCAGGATGTTCCTAACTGGATAGGTTAGCAATGTGCACCTACTGCAAGTGCATCCATTTGTGATCCCTGTGCTTCTCTCCATTCAGTCGCCAGAGCAACTTTGCTTTTCTTTTTTTTTGAGGAGTGGGATCACTGAATCCTTGGAAAGTTCATTTGTTTCCTTAGGAACATGTTTGAAGTTGTCTTTTTCTCGCATTGAAGGATGTGTTGAGAAAAAGAAGGAAATTTCCTCTTGATTTGCTCCAGCACAGGTTGGTGAAGTGTTTCTTGCACAGAATTATGGTGTGCAAACAGAGTTTGTAGATATTATCCACTCGCACTTGGCACTTTACATGAAATATTTGGCATTTAACTGAGCATTTCCATGAAATATTTGGCACTTTGCATGACATCTCAGGTATGAAACCCTCAGATCCAGGAAGGCGAGAGGAATGCTGAATATACCTGGAGCATGGGCTAATGTCTAGAGTGAACCCCAAAGTCCTTAGGAAATTAAGCTATAGTTTTATGATCATTAGTGATTTTTCCTTTGAAGTTCCTACAATTAGGACCTCATCCATCTTCCAGGGGCTTCACTGGCACTGGCAACTTCCTTGGGTCTGCAGAGTGTTGATGTATCACCCTAATCTCTGAAAGGCTCTGAGCATTCCCCAGCACTTCAGTTCCTCTTCACTGAGTGATACTTTCCATCTCCAATAGCCCCATCTGGGAGATGGCAGCAAAGGGAGCTGAATCTGACCCTCAACATGTGAAAACATAGATGAAAGCAGATAAAATAACCCAGAGTTTCTTTGGTGACCACTGTAGGAGCTGCAGCAATGCATAAAATCACTCAGAAGGTGCTGAGAATGTTAGATATAACCAAGTAGTCCTGAAAAGTGTCCTCAGATAAATAAGGTGTTCTTTTATGGTTGCATGAAATATACTTTGTAAGACATAAGATGTGGTGTCAGAAGTGTAAACACACATGGAGAATCCTAAGGGAAATCTATCAGCTGAATCCTAGCACTGGACAGAAACTAAGGAAACATGGAAAAATGACTTTTTTTAACTCCACTGTGGATCTGTATCTTCCCACACTGATGTTTATTGTGAATGAAGTTCACTTTTAATTCCATACAACTTTCTCCTGCACTGCTGATTCCAACAACTGCTCTTTGCCCTGGAAGTTTGATTCTGAATATACTAATACTCACACTGTATCTGATACTTATTCTGAGGCTTTAGTAGGCAGAAATCATAAATCATAGAATTTAGGGGTTGGAATGGACCTTACAGATCATCCAGCCCCAACCCCTGCGCTGGGCAGGGACACCTCCCACCAGAGCAGGTTGCTCAAGGCTCATCCAACCTGGCTGTGAACATTGCCACGGTTGGGGCACCCACAGCCTCCCTGGGCAACCTGGGACAGTGTCTCACCACCCTTAGACTAAAAGAACTTTTTCCTCACATCCAACCTAGACTTTCCCTCCTTCAGTCTGAACCCATTACCTCTTGTCCTATCACTGCAGCCCCTCTCTGGCTCCTTGTAGTCCCTTCAGATATTGAAAAGTTGCTCTGAGGTCTCCACACAACCTTCTCTTCTCCAGGCTGAACAGCCCCAGCTTCCTCAGCCTGTCCTCATAGGGGAGATGCTCCAGTGCTCTTAGGAACTTCGTGGTCTCCTCTGGACTTGCTCCAGCAGTTCATGTCCTTCTTGTTGTTGAGGACACCAGAACTGCACACAGTATTCCAGGTGGGTCTCACCAGAGCAGAGCAGAGGGGAAGAATCACCTCTTTTGACCTGCTAGGTGAGAAATGCTTCTTAGAGTGCATCAATCTCCACAATCCTATATTTTCCTTGGATTTTTACTTTAAAACCTTGGATGAAGAATGGAAGAAATCACTCTCCCATGGTCAAGGGTAAATTCTTTTTTATATCTAGGGGCTAAGTAATCCTGTTCATAAAAGAATTTTGAGAGATGCTGTTCTATTCTTGCTTGAGATGATGTTTCGCTCATGCCCTATTGATCAAGAAATCTATGTGAATGTTGCCTTGGTTACCTTTGCAAAACACAGTATTTTTATCCTTATTTGTCAGACTGGGACTGTAGAAAATCTCATTTTTCCCTTTGAATCTGTATTTCTGTCCCTTGTTAACCAATAACTTTGGTTGCTCTGATTAAGTGTCTGAATATTTTGTAGCCTTCGGGGTTTTTTTGGTGCGGTTTTTGGTGGTTTGTTTGCCAATTCACCCCTTATTATTATATATATTATAGCTATAATACTGGGAAGTAGCCAAGAAACCTTTTCCAGTGTATGTAGCAGCAACCCACCAGTCTCTGTTGTCTCCTGGGCTCATTCCCAGGGCACCCATAGAGTTGTGTTAATTAGAGGCTTCAAATTAATGTGCAATTTGGGTATTGCTTTTTCTCTGGGGTTTTTGTGTCTCAAGAGATGGAGGTTAAATATATTTCTTTGCATGTAGAGTTAGGACAGTTGTCCCTGTCCTTCCCTCTCTTTTTCACTGTCTCTTTTGCAGGAAAATAAGCCAGACAAGCCAAGACAGTGCTGGCAGGGAATCCTAGGAAGGAGCCTGCTGCCCTCTCATGGCTCTCGAGGCAAACAGCCAGGAGGGAAGTGGGAAAGAGCAGCTCAGAGGATCCCCACTAATTCTTAGCAGAAACCTCTTTACAGGCACAGCAGCAGAATCAGAGAATTTAGGGGTGGGAATGGAGCTTAGAGATGATCCAGCCCCAACCCCCTGCCCTGGGCAGGGACACCTCCCACCAGAGCAGGTTGCTCAAGGTTCATCCAACCTGGCTGTGAGCACTGCCAGGGTTGGGGCAGCCACAGCCTCCCTGGGCAACCTGGGACAGTGTCTCACCACCCTCACAGCAAAAACTTCTGCCTAAGATCTAACCTAAAATTTCCATTTTGAATTTGTCCCCATTGCCCCTTGTCCTGTCCCTGCAGCTCCTAACACAGGTCCCTCTGCAGCTTCCCTGGAGCCCCTTCAGATACTGTTAGGCTACTCTGATAATTACAGATACCTTCTCTTCTCCAGGCTGAACAGCCCCAACTGTCTCAGCCTGTCCTCATAGGGAAGGTGTTCTGGTCCTCTTATCACTCCGTGGCCTCCTCTGGACTTGCTCCAACAGTTCCATGTCCTCCTTATGTTAAGGGCACCAGAACTGTGTGCGGTATTCGAGGTGGAGCCTCATCAGGGCAGAGCAAAGGGGGAGAATCACTTTCCTTGACCTGCTGGCCACAAAATTCAGAGCTTTGCCTGAAGAGGCTGAGCAGGAAGGGATAACTCTGAATGTTCTGAGCTATTGCAGTGAATGCTGTTTTGTGGGATTTGATTCCTTATTTTTTGGTTCCTTTTCTTCCAAGAGATTGTTTATATGAGGTTCAACTATCACAGGTAACTTCTCTTCCAGTAGAAGCCTGTTAGTGCCTGGAGTTCATAGCCCTTAGATAACTGTGTGCCTCAGGATTGCCTATGGATTTCCTATATGCTCCACCCCTGAAAGTGTTCAAG
>NW_008668841.1:0-2157 GCF_000695815.1 Acanthisitta chloris
GAGGCGGTGGAAACGCTGGAAGCAAAGTAGCCAAGTGCCAGAAATAGCCCTGAGAAACCCAAGCGGAGCGCTTAGGACGGGGATAGGGTTTCGCGTCTTCCAGGGAGAGGGAGCAAACATTGCCTCTCCCACGAGAGAGCTGTTTTGGGGAGAGAAATGGCCTTTTTTTCACAGTAGGCTGTGGGAAGGAGGGGCAGGGCACGGCTGCTGGCTGCCTGTTCGGCTGCCTGCCCAGGCTGCTGCTGAGCTGCTCAGCACCCTCCTCTGTGCTGCGGGGGACACCGAGCCCAGGTCCACCTGACAGGGATCAGGTCACCTCAAATCTGTTCCTAGCAGCTGTGACACCTAGTCCTGACCCGCAAGAGTTCCTCTTCTGAGCTGTTTTCAGGAATTCTGTAAGAATTTCCTTCCTTTTCCATCACTACCTCCTGACTAATCACTCAGAGCACAGGCACCCCTAAAAACTTTAGGGATGCTGGTGCACAGACTGGGACCTCCTGAGCCCATTTCTTTATGGAGGAAGGCTAAAAACACATCACTCCTCACTGTGGTGCTGGATTTTTTCTTCTTTTGTTATTTCTCCTTACCAAAACCTGAATCAGCTCAACTGATCCACCCAACCCTTGATGAACATTGACAATTTGCTAATCCCTAGTCTAGTTTGCTATACCCATTGCTGGGTACCACATCCCCGAACTGGGATGGGATCAACGCTTCCAGTATCATCATATCCCTACAGCAACTTGCAGGGAAGAAAACCTCACACCCAAGTTGTGCCAAGCCCCAGGGAATTGTCATGATACCCTGGAAAATAATTATTAACAATAGGTTTCATTTCTACTGCAAGAGCTTGTATTAGGAAAAACCATTTTTAGAGCCAAGGGCACTGAGGAATCCCAGCAGGGTGTGAAGCACAGCCAGTGATTCATTCTGATACAGTGTGGCTTTCATCATCTACCCATGGCTGGGAGGGCACCCATGGGTGCTGCCAGGCATGGGGAATGGGTGTCAGACCCAAAGGTGCATCGGGTGGGGCTGCTGGGGCTGCTCCTGAGTGAAGCCTTCATTATCTTTGTCACACCTCAGCTGTCACCACAAGGGACAGTGGCAGCACAGTGGCAGAGCCCTGCTCGGAGGGTGCTGCTTGTCTTGGCCAAAGGTGAGAGGTGGTGGAGCTGCCATTGCACAACAGGGCAGAACTAGTTATGTGGTAGCAGCTGAGGAGGACGAGGAGGAGGAGGTGGGATCAGCTACACATCCAAGACCAACATGATTCACCAGGATCCCACTGCAGCCAGCAGTGAGTGTGCTGGTGTGCACAGGCAGGGGCAGGCACGTGGCATCACTCAGTCCTGGGCTGCCAGTGGGACCAGAGACCATCTGGGAGAAGAAAACAAATGGTGGGTTGAAAACCACATGGGACAGGCTGAGTTTTGGCTTCTGGGGAAAAGTGTTGAACCCGTAAGAGCTTCTTCCTTCAAGTTACATCCAAGGTGGTAGTCGCAATGCTGACAAGAAAATAGAAACCATAAGGAGAATCTGCAAAGCTGTAAGGACAGCCAGCAGGTTAGGATTGTAGCCTTAAATCTGCTGCCTTGCAGAGTTCCATTTTCAAAAGAAACTTTTAAACCCAAATTTACATCTGATTTTGTACCACATGCAGGCCAAGTCACACAATCCCCCTGACCCAGCTGAGATTTTAGGGATCAAAGCAAACGCTGTCTTGGCCCTTGCACTGTGGACAGAAACACCTCCAATTTAGCAGGAAAAACATGTTTAAGACTCAGAAATCCTTCAACACACAGTAGGGCAGCTGGAGGGGATCAGCATAATCCCTGGAGCAGCAAACTCTTGCCAGCAGCTGCTGACCGTACTGCTGTCCCTTACCCCCAGCAGCATGGGGGTCCCACAGATGACTCTGCTGCCTCCACAAGCATCTGCCAGCCCAAGGGAGCCTCAGGGATCAGGTCCCTGCCACTGTCCTCATCTGACCCCTCTGCCTCAGAACCAAACCCAGCCAAATCTCTCACCCAGCAGGCTCCTCCCATGTCCCTGCTCCCAATAAAAGGGGAAAATGGGCCATTTTATCCTGGCACAAAAGCACACATGCCAGACTGGCAAGACCCAGTGGCTGGAAGTGCTTCTTGCTGACTTCTC
>NW_008668841.1:2175-7207 GCF_000695815.1 Acanthisitta chloris
GCCTGTGAGGTCTGCTACAGTCCTCAAAAGTGTCATTTCCAGCCCAAACCCAGGAGTTTGCAAAAGTTGCAGTATTTGCACACCAGGGCTGTGATGGGGGCAGAGTCCCCTCAGCAGCCCCTCCATCCCTACATTGCACACCCTCCTCCCCTGAGGGAGGAAGGAGCAGGCTGTAGGGGCTGGCAATGGGGCACCCTCAGCTCCCCTGGCTGCCACAGCCAGCTCAAAAGTGTCATTTCCAGCCCAAACCCAGGAGTTTGCAAAAGTTGCAGTATTTGCACACCAGGGCTGTGATGGGGGCAGAGTCCCCTCAGCAGCCCCTCCATCCCTACATTGCACACCCTCCTCCCCTGAGGGAGGAAGGAGCAGGCTGTAGGGGCTGGCAATGGGGCACCCTCAGCTCCCCTGGCTGCCACAGCCAGACACCCCAAACCCACCATCAACCCTTCTCCTAACGCCACTGGGACTGCAGAGATTCACTTTTGTAACACCTGGGTTTGGGCAGCATTTCCCCCACCTCTTTCAGACCAAGCACGTTTGAGTAATTAACTTAATGAGAGATAAATTACCACCACCCCCTCCCCATCAGGGAGAGCTTAAACACCATCCTCTTTGCCTTTTGGGGTCTGTATCCTCAAGAAGGAGAATTTCGCCAGGTTCATCACCTCATCCCACCTCTCTCCCTAAGCCCAACGGCCGAGCGAGGAGCTCCATCTGCAGGCAAAGCTCTGCCTCCTTCACCCCGAAAGAACCTCCATCCCTAAAGATTCAGACCCTGGCACAAGGGTGTTTGGCACATCCCACGCTCCATAGCCGAGCAGTTCCCACAGCTGATGCCAGGGTAGGATATTAGCTCCGGTTCCCACTCAGCTACCCCGCCGGGTCTGCCCCACGGCCAGCTAGGGCACACCAAACCCTCCATCCCTGAGGCTGTGGGATGAAGAAAGAGTGAAGGATGAGCTCGGGAGCCTCGGGGCAGGCACCAGAGGGAGTCACAGCTCCATGCAACAGCTGTTCATGCTGTTATTTGGTCAAAAGCACAGGAACCTTGGCTCTGGGCTGGTGGGTTCCCAAGGGATGCTCATCCCTGAACTGGAGGGCTTCCAAAATGTAAGACCCAGCCAGGGACTCTCAGTGGGTGCTGAGGGTGGCACAGCCACCGAGCCCTGTCCCATAGGGTGCAAAGTCCCCTCTCATGGATCAAGACCTTGGATGCAAAGGGTGGCACAGCCACCAAGCCCTGTCCCATAGGGTGCAAAGTCTCATGGATCAAGACCTTGGGCACAGCCTCTCTCTGAGCTCTGGTGGTGCCAGGCTGGGATGAGGCTGACAGGGGCAGCAAGATGCCGGACCGCTCCAGGGTAGACCATGTCCTCCCAGCCCTGTGGGACATGGCAAGGTCATGCTTTTAACTTTAAGCCAATACCCTCCCCCGGTCACCTCACTGTTTGCAGGGCACAAATGGCCACCTTGGGTGATGGAAAACTTCCCGCTCATGCTCAGCAGCTCCGGGAAGAAACTAGATCCCAGTGCTGGCTAATCTGGCTGATCTGTTTGCATGGTGCTGACCGGACGTCAGCGAGACTGGGCAGGCAAAGCCACGCTGCCCTGTCTGGGTTGTGTACCAACTGCGGGGGAGGCATCGTGGACAGAGGCTGATGGTCTTATCCAGCCTCTGTTGGTCCAATGTCACCTTGTGTTACTTGCCAGTAACAGCCATTTAAGGAGTCATCAACCTAACTCCTTGTTCTGCAAGCTTTAGGGGCTACACAGCATGGCAGGACCTGAGCCTTGCCGGCTCCAGGGTTGGGATGATGGCCCTCCAGGTCCTGGCTGCAGGGACAGACCATGAGCATCCCCCACTTGTAGAGTAGTGACAGACCCATGGGATTGCCCGCGCAGAGTGGGAGGCTCTTCCTTGCCTCCTTCCTATGCCTGGTATGGGCTTATGGGCTGTGCCATGGGAGGAAACAGAGCCACCTCCCTTCTCCCCTTTTCAGTAGCCACATGCAAACACAAGAACCCCAAGGCTCAGGGACAAGCCCTGGTTGTAATTCCCTGCATTTCCAAGGGTGTTGTAGGTTTATCCAAAGCCAATTTCACATGAAAACCAAACCCAACACAAAGTACAGCCCTGAGCCCTTGGACATCCAAGCCCAGGGTTCAAAGCCACAGAACCAAAACCCACTGTTGCCCATGAGCACCCCAAATGCCCCAGGGGACTTGCTGTATGTCCACCACTGGAATATCCTGATACTATTCCCAGACTGTGTTTTCAGTTTTATATATCAGCAGTGAATAAAGCAGTTGTCATCCACCCCCTGCTCCAGCCCAGCTTAATTTCCAAAGCCTGGCTGGAGGTGTCAACTAATCACAGACTTCCTCCACTTAGCAGCTCAGGGCCAAGGTAATCACTGGTTTGGGTGCCTCTGCTCTTGCCCCGACCGAAACTGTTTGCCCCCACCCCTCGGTCCCTGGCGTCACCACCTGGCCAGGTGTTACCCAATGCAGGTGTGCGGTGAAGATGCTGTGGGATCCCATCCCTCTCCACTTCCAAAATGCTGCACCTGCCACCAGTGGTGCCACCAAGGGATGGCCAAGCCTTCTCACCTGCCACCCCAGCAGCTCTTCTGTGACCCTGGAGGTCTGGGGGGTCCTGTCCTGGCAATGATGGGCCCTAAGGAGGGAACCAGCCGTTGCTCCAGTGCCAGTCATCAGCCAGTGGTTAGAACAATTCTCCTGGGTACAATAATGCTGCACTTCAGTCCTCAAAAAATACATTTTTCCTCGTAGACGTGGCACTGCCCAACCCCAGCCCCCTAACTGCCCTCCTGGTCCCAGTCAGAGCCACCAGGGCTGGCCTCATACATGTCCCCACAGGCAGGCAGCTGGCCCAGCAGCTCCCTGGCAGACGCCCACATGAAACTTTTACCTCTTAGTGCAGGCAGGGTAACTCCAGCCTTCATCCTCTGACATCTCGAGGAAAGAGGGACATCTCCAACCTCCTCAGGATGTGGAAGGAGGATGATGACCCCAGGATAGCATTACTTGGCACTTGCCACCTCGGACTGATCTGTGGCTGAGCAAGGACAGTTTTCTGGGATGGCTCAGCAGTGATACAGCTACTCTTGGGGAATCAGGTCTCCATGCCAGCTCCCACTACTGGCTTCAGGGGTCAGAAGGGAAAGGGGCTGGTAGAGAGTGTAGGACTGAGTCCCTCTTGTCTTCTTCTCCAGGAGTACTTGGACATGCTCTGGGGAAACTGTTGTGTTTTCCCATCTTAAGAAACCAGAGCTAAGGTGGCCACAGACCAGTACCTGTGTCTTGACTCAGTCACTGCTCTTTGTGGGATCAGGATATGTTGAATTCATGGAAACCAGGAATTCCTGCAAGACAGAAAACTCCCAGCTCATTAATAAGCCAATGCACAGCTTTAATTGGCAAGAGGAGGTGTTGCATTATGCTGCCCCTGTACCTGGAATGGGCACTGCCCTCCACTGGGCACAGGTCCATGCTCTTCCCTGGCATGGCAGGTCGGTGCCACCCTGGGTGCAAACAGCAATTAGGTGCCACAGTCCCTGGGCAGGTGCCCGATCCCACGCTCCTCTGGCTGGAGGGGAGGTGAGGGCAGCCAGGGCCATGATGTAACCCGCCATGCCTGGGAGGCAGTGCATGGAAGGGAGCAAGCTGCCCGGACAGAGTGGGAAGCCAATGTGCTGTGTCACTCATTCGGGCTGGAAATTTGGTTGGGAGCCAAAGGGCTGCCCAAATCCAGCTGGACTCCAAGAACGCACCCCGACCTCGCAGGTCTCGCACAGCCGTAACCTATTTTCCCACTTTCAGCTGCTGCATCCCGGGAGGTGAAAGGTGAGCTGAGGGAATGGGGAGAGTGTCCCAGCTCCATCTCCCTGCCAGGGTTGGGGACACATCCAGCCAGTACCCAGTGTGTCCACTTTGTCCATTACATCCTTCCCTGTGGGCACAGGCAGCCCACTGGGGCACTGCTGAACTGGTCACCACACTGAGGGCAGTTTTTGTTTCTTCGTCCAGGCAAGCACCCTATGTTCCCTGCCATCCAGAGGGATAACTCACATGCTGCGTGGCAGCTATTTCATCAGCATGGCCAGACCCATACAACCAGTTAGCTTGGAAAAACTCGACTCTTCTAATGATACCTTTGGAACTGTGGTGCTCCGGATCCCAGTCCACCAAGGGAATATCTGGAGGAGCCCAAAGGAGGTTGTGGGTCAGCTCTGGCTGGCACACGGCTTCATCCCCAGCTCTGCCAGCACCACTGGGTGAAGGAACTATCTTCCATCTCCAGTGCCTGAAAACTGGCATATTTCATCCTCCTATGAAAATACAAACATCAGGAAAGCTGTTAATCCTGCAACAGGTTTTCCCATGAAAGAAAAGTCTCCCTGTCCCCATTCCTCCCGCTTCTCCCCTCCCACCATAATCCGTTGCAGCCAAATCCAAGGTGCTGCTCCTTAATCCCAGCCTGGGGAAGCAGGAGCCACCCTGACCCAAGCAACCTCACCTCACCAATGTGTTTTATTACTGACCGGCACGGTCCAGCTGGGATCAGGGTCAGCGGCAACCAGAGCTCGCTGGCAGGAGGGCAAAGTGGGGCACAGTGAAAGAGGGAGGAGGCCCATGAAAAAAATAGGGCTTAGAATAGAAACCAGGTTAGGGCTAAACTGTGGGTGGTAGGAGCTGTCGCGGCAGGTCGAGCTGGCTACTGTGCCAGCCCAGGGGACCTGAGGGCCTCCAAACCATCCTCAGCATCCTCACCAAACTTCCAGGGTTGCCAGTCCTCCACCTCTGAGAGTCACTGGGCTGGAGAGAACAGAGAGAGAGAGAGATAGAGGGACTACAGCGACATAGCTGGGTGCAAAATGAACAAGAGTTCAGCCCTAAAGCCATTGCTTCATCCTGCAAGGACTTTTCTGGTCCATTGAATTACCATGCCCTTCTGGATGGTCCTTGTTGTTCCAACAGGGCCACATGTGGAGCAGCTAGACAGTGACAC
>NW_008668841.1:7226-9776 GCF_000695815.1 Acanthisitta chloris
TGCAGAAAAAGTAGGGTTTACTTTTTCCTTTCTTCCTGGGTGGGAAGAGAACAATCAACAATGAGCCAAGCTTGGCACAAGGCGAGATAAGACTGGCCTCCTGCAGTGCTTGCGGTGGCAGGATGAGCGTCACCAGACCCTTGGCACAGCCTGGAAGGTTCCTCCAAAGTGCATGGAAGGCTCACGAGGTGCTGCTGGCACCACCTTGGCACCTGCCAGCCCAGGGAGCCCAAGGGCAGCCAGATCTGCCGGCAAACACAAGTTATCCCACGGCTATGTCCCTGGCTGGGCCACGGCCAGCTGGAGCCAGGCAGGCAGCTGATAGAGGGATTTACCAAGAAAGGCCTGAGGCAGTTCTGGGAATAGCCCTACAGCCCAGTCTGAGCCTGCTTCCAAAGCAGGATGTTGCCTTCCGGCACGTGGCATACGTGGTGCCCCCTGAAAACCAGGAAATTTGCTGAGAGAGCGATGACTAAGACTCATGTTTTCTTGGAAAAAGGGGTGAAACCTGCCTCCTTGGAGCTGATGGGAAAACCCTGTGGAGCAGCCCAGGATCACTCACATGGATTGATGGCTTTTCTCAGCCCACGGACAATTTGTCACCCAGGATTTCACTCCATCTGCTCCAGAGTGGGAAAACACCTGCTGTCAGACATGGAAAAAATATCCTCATGACCTCTGCTTCCTCCTAACAGTCTCTCTGTCCCATAGTGAAAAGTCCTGTGGGCAACAAAATTACCTTTCCAGAAGACAAGTCCACAGCAATATCATGAGTGGGTTCCCATGCCCATCCTCTGCCCCATGGAAGTAAAGGGCATGTTGCCTTGGGAAGGCTCTGCTGGTGGCGAGGCTGGTGGAGATGATATCTGAGGAGAGACAGCCAGTGCTGTCAACTCCCTCTCTGTCTTTACATGCCAAATAATTTGGGGAAGAAACAGAGTAAAAAGGTGATTATTTTAGTTCTCTGTCCCAACACAAGCTTATCCTGACGTCAGGGCTTGGACAGTTCTTGGCATCACGTGTCCCTGTGGTGGTGAGAAAGGGAGCTTGTGGTTTCCTTCAGAGAGGAAGGCACACATCCCGTCACCTCCTCCAGCCCCTGGTATCCGTGGGATGCCTGGCAAGAGCTGGGGACCTGCTCATCCCCCCTGGCATGGAAAACCATTCAGGAGGCACTGGCTGATCCTGATCCTCCCTTGGGAAAGGTGGTTTGAGCACGTGGCATCCCTGCCCAGCGGAGCTGAGCGCAGCCCTGGGCCAGGTGACTAACACCTTCGGGCACCTGCCTCGAATACCTGGGCCTGATCTATCACCTGGCGCCAGGGGGGAGGAGATGTGCTGCTCCGACAGCACCCAGGGGCCCTTCTTGGCACCTGGGGAGGCTCAGGGAACCCTCACTGCCACCCTGGGTTTCTGTGAGGGATGCCTGGCCCAGGGCAGGGCTGTCCCCATTCCTGTAGGCGTTATCCTGGAGTTGGAGCAGGGCACTGGTCACAGACATGCCAGTGCTGCCTGCCAGCAACCCTGGTGGAAGGGCTTGTATAACCTCTTACATCAGGCAGTGCTGGGCCACTGCTGAGCCAGCTCCTGCTTCCCTCCGTGCTCATGCTGTCCTGGCATGTCCAGCCAGTTCTGGGACACAAAGCTCCAGGGTGTCACTCTCCAGGGATTTCTGCATCTGCTAGGTGCCCCATGGGCCCCTCTGCCCAACAGTCTTCCCACAGGGCTGCCAGCAGGTGCTCTCACCTGGTCCCCACTGCAACCCAGAAATGTTCATCCTCCACCTCGGGACCCTTTGGGGCACTGTCCTGCTTCACTTGGAGCAGGCTTTGCCATTGTCTGTGAAGTAACTGAAAAAAAGCATGGGTTTATGCTTTTCTCAGGGGAAGGGAGAGGGGCAGGACGCGAGCAGAGCTGCTCTCTAGCCAGCAGTGGAGATGAGACTGGCACAGCCTATCGCGGTCCGACGGGTGCCCATAAAGCCTCCACCTCCCCAGCCATCCCTGGCCTGCTTTCCAAACCCGACTGGCCAGGTTTCGGGGTACTGGAGGAGTGCCAAAGCACCAGGGCAGTGGGGCGAAGGCATTCCCTGGCACCGGAGCAGGCAGGACACCATGCCAAGAACAGCACCCGCTGCTCACCTCCCCTTCTCACCCCACGAAATGCAAGCAAAGCCCCTGGGGAGATGCTGTCTGCAGGCATCAGTGACTGCCCTTGAGAGCTACCCAGCACCCACAAACCCCACAGCCAGGGTCCCCATGTCTCTGGGCATGAGTGGCTGAGCCCATACGCTGCTGTTGAGCACCCACTGTTGCCCCTCAGGCATCACTTTCGGGTGTCCAAGTGCCTCAGGGTTTGGTTTGGTGCTGAGTGCTCTTATGTAAGGGAGCAGGAGAGCGGTGGGGATGAGCTTGGCTTTGTAGGTCAGAAGATGAAGGTGCGGGGCAGTTCGGAGATTGGGCTGGGTCAGCTCGTGAGTCAGTGGCAAAGGAGGGACCGGCAGAGGCTTTATTAGCTGATGAGGGGTGGAGCGAGGCTCCGCGGGCAGGT
>NW_008668842.1:0-6217 GCF_000695815.1 Acanthisitta chloris
CCAGTATTTGGCCATTGATCTATCCAATCACTCCTAACCTTAAAAACGGTAGAAAAGAAGACTCAGGGAACTACAGACCTGTTGAACATCACCTCTGTGCCTAGGAAGATCATGGAGCAGATACTAATGAAAACAGTGTCAAGGTACACACAAGACAAGGAGATGACCTGAGACAGCCAGCATGATGTCTCTAAGAGCAAGTCCTGCCTGACCAGTCTGGTGGCCTTCTATGATGGAGTGGTGTGATATTCAACAAGTGAAGACTGCATCTACTGATTGAGCTCATCTACCAAAAATTCTGTTAGGTCTGTGATATGCTCCCACATAACATGCTTATCTCCAGACTGGAGAGATGTGAATTTGAAGGGCAGACTGTTGGGTAAATAAAGATTTGCCTAGATCAATGCAGCCAGAGTGTTGTGGTCAATGTCTCTACGTCCAGGTGGAGGCCATGGAAGAGTAGTTAGTATGTTAGTGTGGATACTAACATACTTGGGTTCTGTCTTGGGACCAGTGCTCTTTAATATCTTTATCAGTGGCACAGACAGTGATATTGAGTGCAGCCTCACAAGTTGTCAGATGACATGAAGTTGTGTGATGCAGTGGGTTCTTGTGGGTCGACTTCTCAATTTGGTATCCCATCCTTCAGGTTGTATTCCTTAGTGGTTTCTTTTAACGTGGCATGTCAAAGATGATCTTAGGAGTAAGATCATTAGAAAAATAATTTTCTGCTTGATCAAAGGTTTCTCACATGATTTCAAAGATGCCTGCCTTCTGCCCATTGCTGACATTCTGCATAAAAGTGCAGACAGACAGTGAATCTTTTGGATGTCTGACAGTGTATGTTATGTCCTCATGTATTTTATTTAACCTTCTTTGACTTTGAATTATACAGGTACTGGTCATAGAGACAAACAGAATTAATATAACTTACACTCCCACTTCTCTGAAGTTTTGATTGAAAATGAATTGAGTAGAATTTAAGCTATCTGAACTAGAAATTAAATCTTTTTATGATTTTCCTCAAAGAATGATTATTGTACAAATTTGAGATTTGCAGATTTCTTTACTGGGAGTATGAAGAAGATCCTATAATTTTTCAAGTAACAGAACACTAAATTGAAGAATATATATAATTCAGACAAAAGTGATAAAAGTTTTCAGATGTAAAGAATAGACTGACTTTAAAGAGAACTAGTTATTGTCTAAACTGGGAATCCAAAATAAAAAGACTGAAAGGCTACCATGGGAATCTTCAACTTTTGCTGAAATAAGGGCTGATTTTCATTCATTATTAAATGTTTTATTGCTTTATGGTAAAGGATATAATGTGAACATAATATCTTGTTTTGTGATTGTAGTAATTTCTTTGCAGTGTTTAGCCAGAAGTTTTTGGTGCAACTTGAGGATCACTGTTTTCTGCCTGATACAGAGCTATGCAAACACAAACAGATGCTGCATACATCCAGCTGGTTAATTATTTAAGCATCTGGCAGTGTTTCTTAATGGATATTGTATATGATATTGAAGAATGCAAATATTTTTTGCTGTGTCTGTGCTGATAAAGTATTAGCTGAAAGCATCCCTTCTGTAGAACATTCCCATATAAAAGCCATTCCAGACAGCTAGTAAATCACAGTTGCCTTCCATATGTACCTGGTAGGGAGTACAAAGCTTTAAGTAACAGTGGAGAAAGACTCATTGTTTTCGGGGAAAACTAGTTTCGATATGGTGGGATTCTTAAAAGGCCTTTGGGGGACTAAAAGGCAAAATCTGCCAAGCTTAACAAGGAAAGAAAAATATATTTCGTCTTATTTCTTCAGTATATCAAAATAGCATTGGAGACTATGCAGAGTTTTCTGAATACTGGTATTGGTCTAATAGTCTAGCTAGTATGTAAGCACATACTGATATTGCTAAAATCTGCAACTGTTCTTGTATGAAAATACAATACAAAATGCTGTGCTGTATTTACCTTAGAGATAGCTATTGTATAAATAGTGTCATCAGTAGTGCTGCTCTTTTCTCTGGATATAGGCTATTAGTTTCTAGCAATGAGTCATGAAAAAGGGTGGAAGTGTTCACCTGTGAAAGATGAGGTGGAAAAACCAAAAACGTTCAGAGGTAGTGGTTTTTTTCCCTCCTGGACACCTGATGCAGGACTTTATCAGTACTTGTTAGGAGCATTAGTATGAGTTGCATATATTGTAAATGGGAGCAGAACCCTTTCACCCCCTTTTCTCACACTGTTACCTCATATGATACTTCTTCAGCTTTAGAAGAATACTGTTGATTTGTAGCCAATAAAATATATTTGCATAAACTAACATGCATTGTGGTATTTACTACATTTAAATATTTGTACAAAAAAATTTCTACCACATTTCTACCACGTATATTCTACCACACCATGACAGCATGGCTGGTCACAACAAATCCAGGAGGTTCCTCAAATGTGTCTGTGATAACTTCCTCATACAAGTGACAGAGGAGCCAGCAAGGAGAAGTGCAATGCTGGACCTTGTGCTCACCAACAGGGAGTTTCTGGTGAGAGATGTGATGCTTAAAGGTAGTCATGGCTGCAGTGACCATAAGATGGTGATGTTTCAGATGCTCAGGGCAGCAAGGTGGGCATGAAGCAAGTTCACTGCCCTGGATCTCAGGAGAGCAGACTTTGGCCTCATTGGGAATCTATATATAGTAGAGTTCCATGGGATAGAGCCCTGGAGAGCAGAGGGGTTCAAGAATGCAGGCTAATTTTCAAGGATCATCCCCTCCAAGCTCAGGAATGGTGCATCCGGCAAGGAAGAAATCAGCAAAAATAGCAGGAGACCTCCCAGGATAGATAAGGACCTGCTGAGAAAGTTCAAAGGGAAAAAAAAAGAAGCTTACAGAAGGTGGAAATGAGGACAAGGAGCTAGGGATAAAGTTGGGAAAGTTAAGGCCAGCTAGAACTGAGACTGGCCAAGGATGCCAAAGACAGCAGGAAGGACTTCTATGGGTGTTATGGTCCTTTCCAACTTGACTGATTCTGTGATTCTATAGATATGTTGCTAACAAAAGACTAGGGATAATGTAGGCCTTCTCCAGAAGGAAATAGACAGACCTGACTACCCTGGATATGGTGAAAGCTGAGGTACTCAATGACTTCTGTGTCTCAGTCTTCAACAGCAAGTGCTCTAGCCATGCTGTCAAGTCATGAAAGACAAATGCAGGGACTGGGAAAAAGAAGGCACTAAGCCCACTGTAGGGGAAGATCAGGTTTGAGACCACCTAGGTAACCTGAATGTGAACAAGTACGTGGGACCCAGTGAGATTCATCTGCATTCCTGAGGGAACTGGCAGATGAAGTTGCTAAGCCAGTATCCATAATACTTGAAAAAATGTGGCTGTCAGGTGAAATTCCTGCCTACTGGATGAAGGGAAATATAACCCCCATTTTTAAAAATTGGTAAGTAGAAGACCCAGTGAACTAGAGACCAGTCAGTCTCACCTTTGTCCCAGGGAAGATAATGGAACAGATTCTCCAAGAAACTATGTTAAGGCACATGGAAAACCATGCACCCCCAATTTCATTGCCAGTGTAGTAATATGGAAAGCAGAAAAGGTCTTGGCTCTGTGTAACTGCTCAGCAACAACAAAAACATCTCTGCATTATCAGCCCTGTGTTCTGCACAAATCCAAACCACAGCCCCACACTAGCTACTGTGAAGAAAGTTAACTCTACTTCAGCCCAAACCAGCACATATGATCTACCTGGACTTGTGAAAAGTGATCCAAACTGTCCACGTGACATATTTGTCTCTAAATTGGAGATACATCTATCCATTTGATGGATGGTACACTCAGTGGATAGAGCCAGATGGAAGACCACATGCAAAGAGTTGCAGTCAACATCTCATTGTCCACATGGAAATCAGTGACAAGTGGTGTCCCTCACAGTTGGTACTGGGGCCCATATAGTTCAACTTCTTTGTTGGCGACATGGACAGTGTGTCAGTAAGTTCACTGATGACCCTGAAATGTGTGGGGCAGTTGACATGCTGGAAGGAAGACATGCGATCCAGAGGGACCTTGACGGGCTTGAGATGTGGTCTCTGTGAACCTCATGAATTTCAACAAAGCAAACTGCAAGGTCCTACTTCTGGGTGTGGGCAATCCCAGTCTGGTCTACTCATTGGACAGAGAAGTGATTGAAAGCAGCCATGAAGAGAAGGACTTGAAGGTCTTTCATCAACCTGATGACTGATTAAAGGCTCAACATGAACTGGTAGTGTGTGCTCACATACCAGAAAGCCAACAGTGTCCTGGGCTGCATCAAATGGAGCATGGTCAGCAGGTTGAGAGAGATGATTCTGCCCCTTTAGCCTGCTCTCATAAGACCCCACCTGAAATTCTGTGTACAGTTATGTTTTCCCCAACATAAGAAGGACATGGAACTGTGGGAGCCAGTCCAGAGGAGTCCATGAAGTGGATAATGGGAATAGAGCACCTCCCCTACAAAAGCAGGCTGACAAAGTTCAGATGTTTAACCTGGAGAAGAGAAGGATTTGTGGAGACCTTATAGAAGCCTTTCAGTATCTGAAGGGGGCCTACAAGTGAGCCAGAGAGGGACTTTTCATCAGGAACTGCAGTGATAGGACAAGGGGGAATGGTTTCAAGGGGAAAGAGGGGAAATTTAGGATAGATAAAGGGAAGAAATTATTTACTGCGGGGTTGATATTTACTGTGGGGTTGTGGCACTGGAATTGATTGCACAGAGAAGCTACAAATGCCCCAGCCCTGGCTGACAGTGTTCAAGGCCAAATCAGACAGGACTTTGAGCAGCCTGGTCCAGTGGGAGATGTCCCTGCCCATGCCAGGAGAGTTGGAACTAGATGATCCTTAAAGTCTCTTCCAACCCAAATAACTCATTGATTCTACTCATTTTTAATGAGGGGCTGGAAATGGATGACCAAGATAACAGTGGTCTTGATGAAAGACTACCCAGGATGACACCTAAACCAAAACAACCAATCAGGCAAATTACAACTAGCTTCAAAAAGGAGAAAAGAAGGGTGATTGTTATAGGGGATTCACTGCTGAGGGGAATGGAAGGCCCAATATGTAGACCAGATGCAACCCACAGGGAAGACTGCTGGGACCTGGGTAAGGGATGAAACCATGAGACTTCCTGACTTGGTGCAGACCTCTGATTACTATCCTTTATTAGTGTTCCACGTAGGTGGAGATGATATTGGAGAAAGAAGTCCTAGAGCAGTTAAAGGAGACTTCAGGGCACTGGACATTTAGTTAAAGGAGTTGGAGCTCAGAATGTATTCTCCTCAGTTTCTTCAGTACTAGGGGAAAGTACTGAAAGGAATAAGGGCTACACTGATGAATACATGGCTATGGGGCTGGTGTCATGGGTGGAACTTTGGGTTCTTTGACCACAGGGCAGCTTACAGGGCACCAGGCCTGTGCATGTTGGACAGGGTACACCTGACAGACAGGAAAAAGGATTATGGTCCAGGAGTTAGTAGGACTGTTTGAGAGATCTTAAAACTAGGGTCGAAGTGGGAAGGGGCTAAGATCAGGTTCACTAAAGATGAACCTGGGGGTGGCATGCCTATGATGGGGATGAAGTCAGTAGCCCAGCTGAAGTGCTTGTACACCAATGCATGAAGTATGGGTAATAAACAGGGGGAGCTGGAAGCATTTCAGCGGGAAAGTTGTGATACAGTCACTATCACCAAAATATGATGGGATGACTCTCATGACTGGAATGCTGTAATAGATGGTTATAAGCTCTTTAGAAGGGGCAGGCCTAGCAAGAGGGGTGGTGGAGTAGCAATGTATGTTAGGGAATGCATTGACTGTACTCAAATTGACAATGGTGAAGACAACAAAGTTGAGAGCATATGGGTAAACATCAGGGGGAAGCCCAACAGGGCAGATATCACAGCAGGAGTCTGTTACAGACTACCCAGCCAAGACAAAGAGTCAGATGAGATTTTCTAAAAACAGCTGGCAGAAGTCTCACAGTCACTGGCCCTCATACTTATGGGTGACTTCAACTTGACAGATATCTAGTGGAAATACAACACAGCAGAGAGGAATCAGTCCAGGAGGTTCCTGGAGTGTGTGGAAGAAAACCTCCTGAAACAACAGGTAAATAAGTCCACCAGAGGATGTGCCCTGCTAGACCTGATGTTTGAAAACAAAGAAGGACTGGTGG
>NW_008668843.1:0-322 GCF_000695815.1 Acanthisitta chloris
ACGGAAGGCGCTCCCGGGAGGGCAGTCGGGGCTGTGCCGAGCGCCGCCCGAGCCGCGTCAAGTGTTCTCCTGCCCCGGAGCTCGGTGCATAAACACATGTTCGTTTTCTGGAGTGATACGAGGTGTTAAAGCCTCAAAACAAAGCGGTGCAGTGTGTGCCCTGACTGACGAAACAGTCGTAGAGGCAGCGCCCCGACAGCTGTCATTAACGCGCTGCGGGAGAGCAGAGTTTCTCCTTGGGGATCGCTTGGCTCCTGCAGGCGTTTCCCAATCGCCTTACAATTATGGGAGCTCTCAGCAGCTCACGTGGCTGCTGTGGTAG
>NW_008668843.1:348-19027 GCF_000695815.1 Acanthisitta chloris
CTCGTCCTGCGTTTGGACCCACCTCTGTAATTGTCAGACGTGTCCTGAGCTGAGTTTCACTTCTTTTGCATATGTGTGAAATAACTGATTTCTTTTTTAATATACCAAGTGATTCTTAGTATCATCAGTTCTGCTCAAATAAAAATTCCTCAAAAGTTAAGTTAAAGTTCCATGTTTTACTATATATGTATAGATGTAGTTGTTACTATGCTTATAAAATACTTGTTCTCAGATCCTGCCTAGCTTACCTACAGGTAAAGGATAAATAAGAATCGTGAGATTTTATGAGAATAGCTTTTGTGTGGTGCTGGTTAAGTACAGAATTGCTGTTAAGAAACCATCATGGATAATACTTGCTACCTTGCATATAGTGTCCTGTATCCTGACTGTTGCTGAGCAGGTTTATAACAAAGTATGTTTGTGCTGGCCTTGCCAATCTCCATTCTCAACAAAACATTTTGGTCATAGGATGTTCATGATTTTACTTCTGTAGTTTTACAGAAATACTCTGCCTTAAATATGATGCTCTGATCTTCACCCCTGAAAATAAAGAGAATTCTTAAAGGAAGGACAATTACTTGTCAAGCTGCATTAGTTCACAGACCTTTTAACTACAACTAGTTTTCATACTAACCATACTAGGTTTTTTTAGTACAAATTATGCATAGTTTTTATTGGGGTTTTTTTTCTGAAAGAGAAAAATTATGACATGTAATAACCCTCTGAACAGAGTCCTGTTTTGATAATTTGAAACTTTCATTTGTTCCAAAGAAATTCTAATTTGTTCTTGCAACAATTAATTAACACATCTGCAGCGAAGGTAAGCATTACCTGTATCTACTGTTCCTAGCTTTGTCTAGAGCATACTTGGGTTTAAGCCTGTGCTTTTATTGTTAGACCATGACACTCACATTAGATGAGCTGTCTTGTATCAGTAGCCCAAACTGTGTGTCTCAACATTTGTTGAGATGTCAGAAGACCTGAACTTGCATGTCATATCTCCACAGTTGTTTAGTCACTTTAAATGAAGTTTGAAATAAATCTTTTGAAGTTCGAAATTAAATAGGAATTTAAAATGTGTTTCACCTGTATACACACATTTTATACTGTATCAGTGGTGTATGGCTGGCCAGTGTGTTGAGTGGTGTTATGTGAAGAATGCTAAAAGGAGAAGCTCTAATATTTTCTTCCCCGATATAAAGTCATACACCATATTCCTAACTTGAGAATTTAAAAATCTGTGTTTTTGGTTCCTCATCACCTGGTAGCCTGTGGGAGGGAAGCTGTCATGTTTCTTGTGCCACTTGTGTCTCTGAGCAGTTGAAAAACTTGGAAAATGACTGGTTTGGCAGATGTGTTTCTTGTCTTTGCAGCACGTCGGTGCTTTCATGCTCTGAAGCTGATAAAGAAGGATTGCTGTCCGTCACTGCGCGGCTCAAGATGTGCATCCACCGCCTCTGTGCCTCGCATAACCACACACTACACCATTCATCCTCGGGACAAGGACAAACGATGGGAAGGCAAGTGAGAAATTGAATTCTTTGAAAGCTGCTTTCATCATCATTACTGTATTATTATTGCTCAGTCTTAAAGACAACGAACCATGTTGCTGGTTTTTTCTTCTCACGGAAATTCTATACTCTTAAATATAGTACGGATATTTCAAATGAAATTTTTGTTCACAATAAGTGTCTTTAGTGCTATAAAATATGATCAGATTAAAGTTCATGCTAGTTTTCGTAAAGAAAATATACAAGCAGGTTTTGGTTTAGTGATTATCACAACAAGATTTAGTTCTGTTCAGTATGTATCTGCTGGTTCTTTTTCCATTGTTCTTATAGTGAGAGTTTAGATTTAGTGAGAGAAAGTTTGGGAGATATTGGAGATTGGTCTATTTTATAATTTTTTTTCTATTGAAGGGGTAAACATGGAAAGATTTGCAGAGGAAGCTGATGTTGTCATTGTTGGAGGAGGCCCTGCAGGCCTTTCTGCAGCTATTCGACTCAAACAGTTAGCAGCTGAGCATAGCAAAGAAATACGTGTTTGTTTGGTGGAAAAGGCTTCTCAGATTGGTGCACATACATTGTCTGGTGCTTGTATTGAGCCAAAGTCCTTAGAAGAACTCTTTCCAGACTGGAAGGAGCGAGGGGTATGTATGAGCATGTAAACACTGAAATTAAGTACTAGCTTGGAATGACCTCCATATCTGACTCATTCTGGTATGACTTAGTACCTGGTACCATAAGTAATTAGTACCATTTTAAAATACATTGATCTAACAAAACAAGAAACTTCTACCTTCTTTTTAGTCTGTTTCCTCTAGTTTGGCAATGCTAAAGCTTTGTGTCTACACAGATATGCTGTGGCCTTTGCTCTCTTCTATAGTAGTGTTACTGCATATACACAATATGTCTGGTGCATCCTGGGGTGACCTGCACTTGCTGCCTCCATATAGAATCCAGCTGCTTGGCACAAGCAGGAAGATAGTTGGTTCTTACCAATGTCAGACTTGTTGCTTCTGTACAATAGTTCATCATGGAAATGGCACACAGTACACTGACTTCTGTGCAGGCACTGTGGTGTAACAGAGGCCTAAGATGGTTTTAGGAGGGAGGATAGCAGAAAATGAGTTGCCATCTCTGCCAGAACAGCCATCTGAGTTGCAGTCAGCTGCCTGCTATCACTGGGGAGCTGAAAGAAGTCAGCCATCAACTAGGTGTTTTGTCTTACTGTGGTAAATATGCGAGCCAAGCTGCCTTCTTTAGAAAGGTCTAGAATGTTGACATAGTACAAGCCTGTGTCCAAACTAGAGAAGTTATTTGCAAGGCTGTGTTTTCATTTTTTGTATCCTCAATAGTTGTGTTGATTTCTTGTCTGATGACTGCCTCATAAAGTACTTTATCTCTTCTCTTATGATACCTTCCTATAGAAGTGCTACACTAAACCTGTACTTGAGTGCCAGATTGTTTGGGGTTTTTTGTTTGTTTGTTATTGTTTCTGTTGGATTGGCTAGAAAAACGTAATTCTGCTTTTTCTGGGGTTTTTTTTGTAGGCTCCACTTAATACTCCTGTAACTGAAGACAAGTTTGGAATTTTAACAGAGACATCTAGAATTCCAGTGCCAATTCTTCCAGGTAAAGTTTAGTGAGGGAGTAGAGAGTCAACTTTCTCTGTGTCTTTTTCAGCTTTTCTGTGAGTCAGACAAGTTTGATTCACTGTAGTACACTGTGTCTAGAATGTAACAGCTTACAGTGATACAGTCTATGTAGATGATGGCTGTCATAATGCATGACATTACTGTGAAGATAGTAGCTGTAGAAGAAGATGTGACATCTGATGGATACATCTTCAGTTATTTTGATTAGTGTTCTGTATTTTGTGTGTGTCTTTTTTTGCCTAGGACTTCCGATGGTTAATCATGGAAATTTCATAGTACGTCTGGGCCACTTTGTGAGTTGGCTAGGTGAACAAGCAGAAGCTTTGGGTGTTGAGATATATCCAGGCTATGCAGCAGCTGAGGTACTAATGACATCAGTGTGTGTATATGAAAAATGTTTTTAGAATCCCCTTCACTGCAGTCACAATCATTTGTACACTCACAATATTCTTTTTAACAGACATGTATTGTAAAAACTGTTTCAGTGGCTAAATTCCTTGGATCAGATCCGGGAAAGTGCAAGTTGACCATACAGTATGCAACTAAAATGCATAATCTTCATGTTTGACCATTAAAGTCATAGTGCTTAGAAGTTCTGCACTACAACTTTTACTGAATGGATTTAAATGACAGGTCATTAAAATGGTTTTTGTTTGTTTCTTTAAATATTTCCAAAGGTTCTTTTTCATGAAGACGGTAGTGTGAAAGGGATAGCAACTAATGATGTAGGCATTCAGAAGGATGGAGCACCTAAAGTAAGTAGCTATCTTCTCCATAACTAGGGTTCTAATTATGGAAATTGTGATACATCTGCTTCTACTGCCATCAGGCAGGAAAAGGTGTCTTCCCTCTCTGTATTTAACTAGATCAATTACTTGTGAAAGTTCTGGTCTCGGAATAATGTAAAATTCTTCTGAAAGAATAGAAAAAGCCTTCACGGAAGGGGTGAAATATTGTAAGGAACTATATTAAGGGTGTTTTGGCATATGTGAAATTAGGAAACAAAGGAAAGAATTCCAGGAACTCCTAGAAAAAAGGTGCAAAGGTGAAATAGAAAGCTCCAGCTGGTAACTAGCTGCATGTAAAAGGCTGAGTTTCTGGCTGATTTGATTTCTTTGACATTTACAACTGCAGTCACATTTGTTGACAGACTGTCTACCTTGTTGGGGCAAGGTACACACTGAGTCTTTATACCTTTTTGCTGGTTGGTCACGTTTCGCCATCCAGAAGGTGCCTGACTCCCTGCCTCAAGTGTCAGACTTTGACTGGGGTTTTTTGTTTTTGATTTTTTTCCCTTAGTGGAATCCGGGACCTGCCCTAAGTGTGTTGCTTCTCTGTGTAATATGTAGGGAGAATTTGGGTCCTCAGAATAACTCAGCAACTTTCATACAGAATTATTTGACAACATAAATTAGCAGGATGAGTTTTTTCTTAATATTTACTTTCTGTTACAACGTTTCTTTCTAGTTACATGGAGTTTCAGAGAGGTATTCACTTTCACATAAACTGTGGGCTATTTTCCCCGTTTAAGGCAGGGAATGAGAAGAATAGACTTGTTCTTGTTTTGAGAGAACACAACCAGTGGCAGAGGAAGTGGTGGCAGAGAAAAGTAACATATTTTTCTAGTGTATATCATCTGTCATCTGTTAAAGACAGACACACTTATTGTCCAGTGCACATGTTCCCCAGTAGGAGGCGCAGGGAATGTGTACAGCTTGCTGTGGGAACAAAGATTTATTGGCAGTTTGGGTTTGCTTCAAGTTGGGAAGGAACAGTTTTATTTTTTTTAACATCCTGAAATAGATATTCCCCCCCCCCCATTTAGTCTGTAAGAATGTGTCTATTAACTTATTTAATGTACATAATTAGTGTGCTACTTCAGCTTTGTTTTAGTGTTTTAGCTGTCAGTTATGTCAGTCGATACTACCTTCAGTGCATAAAGGTTCAGGTAAGTAGATGTAGTTTGTATAACCTTTCAGGCAAGAATATCTTCAATGTGTTTATACAGAGCCTAATCAAATAGACTGGGATTAATGAACAGAGTTTCACCTTGCAGTCAGCACCAAACAAACAAAAATGACTGGTAAAAATACATCATAAAAAGTTGCACATTGATTCTTGTGTAGATGCTGGAGAAGGATGTTAACTGTGAAATACAACTCTGTCACATTACTGAAACCTTTCAAATTCATGTATTTCTGATATTTACAATGCAGAGTTGTAGTTAATTTGTTTTATAGAAATCTGCTTCAAATTGGACAGTATATATTTTTAATCTTTAGATCAAGTTTTAAGTCTCTGTAGTTATTTTAGTGTTTTGTAAGATTAAGTCATGTTCAGGTTGACCATCAGAAATTCAAAGCGTACCAAAAATTTGGCAAAATCTTGTGACTCCTGTTTAAAGCTAATTCCCAACTAGAGGGAACATTTTCATTTGTTAACCTTCTTCAGAGGCTTCCACCAGTAACTCACAAGCAAATTGCACCTGAAAAACACTTCAAAACCAAAGCAGTAAGCTTCTCATGGACCTGTGCTGGCTTACTTTGAGAGGGTTTAGGTTGGTTTTTTGGGTACTGGTGGATGTCTTAATCCAAAACTGTTTTCATTGTCTTTTTCAGCATAAAACTTTCTGACAGACACGAAGCTTTTTTATTTATAAAAAATTTGCATTAAAATGTTATGTATATTTACAGTCTTGTCTCCTTACAAATATAATCTAGTAATGCTCCCATCCAATGTGCTCACAGATGCAGGTGACATGCTCATACAGTAGTATGCCAGTTTTCCTTGTCTTATTCACAATCTCGTGGGAGTTTTTAATGGGAATTTTTTAAAATAATGATACTTACTGTTAGTTTAATTTTACTGTATATTTTAATATACAAGACTGCAGGAATGTGATAGTAACTTTATTCTGGGGTAGTGGGTTCTTTTGGGGATGAGAGTGATGCAGGCTTTTCAGATCTGGTGGTTCTGTCTAGTCTCTGATGTGTGTGGGGACACACGCACAATGTTTTATTGTAATGTGACATTATGAGCAAAAATAAAGTGTGAAGTTACGGGTAAAGATCAGTTGTTCTGTTGGGGTTCCTTTGTCCCATAGGAAATAGCAGATGTGATGTAAGTACCCTCTGATCTGGAAAGGATTGTCAGCAATGAATGGCAGTTCACTGTAGTGCTGCTTTACTGGAATCCCTTTCCAAGACTTCCCAGGAGTGCATGGTGGTTCGGTGGAAAAGACAGCTGGACTAGAGCTATAATTTGCAATGCTTGTAGGGTCTGAGCTGTGCCACAAAGCAGTGTGAAATCACTTTATTGCTCTCTATTTTCTTGCTGTGAGTTTGGTGTGGCACAGATCTAACTGCTGATGAAATACTGTACTTTTGCAGGCTACCTTTGAAAGAGGCTTGGAACTCCATGCTAAAGTCACAGTCTTTGCTGAAGGTTGTCATGGACATCTAGCCAAACAGTTGTACAAAAAATACAATCTGAGGGAGAAATGTCAACCCCAGAGCTATGGCATTGGACTGAAAGAGGTATCACTGCTTGATTTTAACAATTAAGAAAAATACTGTGAAGCTTTAAAATAGCTTGTTTGCTTTCAAGCTAATTTGTGTAAGTCATTTAGAATTATAGATTTGAGTTACACTTTCAGACTTCAGAGTCTTTGCTGTTCTGAAGCTGATCAGGGAAGAGAAGATGCTCCTTGAATGTCATGACTCTTCTGTTTCAACTGCTGTTTCTCATATCTGTTATAACTAGAGGTACCTGTGAATCCACTCTCTTAACGTCTTCATTTGATTTCAAAATATGATCATTTGTGAAATCTGTTTTCAGGACTTTTACTAAATGAAAGAGGGATTCGTGCTGCCTAATTTTAGGGGATTTAGTACCTGAGGAGTGGGAGTAAAGGCTTTTTATGGACTTTGTGTATATTAATGAATGATAGAGAGAAGAACTGTTTCAGACAGTGAGTCTTGGTCTCTGAAACACCTTCTGGATGAGCTATTTTTTGTTTGGCTTATAAAATTGGGATAGGGATGAGGTTTCCTTTTTAAAATATTCTGTACTCAGGAAATATCACTCATAATAAAGCTCTATTATTTTAGAATATTCTTTATTTTTGTGAAATGAGCAGAAATTTGACTCACTAGTGGAAACATGAAAATGGTCCTGAGTTCACCAGTGGAGCTCAACAGTGGAGCACTGGAGCTGTGTAGGAGAATGCAGAGAGAGGACAATATGTTTGACAGAAAATATTTAGGTGAATTCAGGCGTATTGTTAAGCCTGACATTGAAAATCTTACGAAACAATTCATAGAATCATAGGGAAAAAATACTGATTTTAAGAAAAAATTTGAATGTAAGCATTGCATTCTATAGCAGAAGTATTTGTCAAAGTCACTAATATAAGGGATCTTGTGGTTGAATGAAAATTTTGGGTGTAGTATTGGAGTCTCAGTCACATTTTCTGATGTGCAACATTTCAAGAAAGAGGTATTGGGAAAATCTTAGGTGATAATCTAAGAAAAGGTACACTTATTGCTTGGTATTTTTCTGTCTCAATATATGCATTGCTCATATTGGTAAATTTATTTTCTTTCATATTTAATTGCTGTTTTGTCCTTTATTATATTATTGAAAGGCCATTACTTTGCAATATAAAGTAATTTTTTGATTATTTTCATTTCAGTTATGGACTATTGATGAAAAGAAATGGAAACCAGGAAGAGTAGAACATACTGTGGGCTGGCCTTTAGATAGACATACATATGGAGGATCCTTTCTCTATCACTTAAATGAGGGTGAACCTTTAGTTGCTCTTGGATTTGTTGTAAGTGAAATTGGGTTTTTTGTGCTTGCTTGTTGTTGTTTGATCTTCATTTTTATGCAGCTTCTTTTGTCTGTTTTAATGTGAAAATGAAAATACAAGAATAGCAACAGACAAAATTCAGTTCTTTCTTAATCTTAAGTGTGCTTATGTCCATATTAGGGAAGGTTAATGTACATTAATCTGCCTTTAATCCACTGTCTTTTATTAGGAAGAAAATAGAAAACTTACTCAGACTTTTTTTTTTTTTTTAAAACAAGCAAATTTTGGTAAACTCAAAACCAAATCAAAACTGTGCTCACAAAATTTTGCAAGTTAGGAAATATCTAAATCACATGCACTTTGTACTACTCCATTTCCTAATTCACTTGTCAGCCTCGGGTGCAACTCCACTTTGAGAGAAGCATACACAGTTCCACAAGCAGCATCCCTTCCATTGCTGACCTCTTCCCTTTGTTCTTACTGATTTTCACCCCCATTCACCTGGCCCTCTTCAGCAATTGCCTTTCTGAATTGGGCAGGCAGCTTCTTCCTTCTTACTGCCTTTTTATCAGAAGCACTGAGATCACTGGAGACACAGTCTGGTGTCTTTCTGGCAGACAGCTGATGCAAGGAGCAACAGCTGAAAATATTTCTCTAGCACCTAGCAGTCCTACCTGAAACCTTCATTATTTGCCCTGTGCATGTGCTTCACACACAGTCAAGCACACAGTCTGGACTTTGAGCAGCATGGGATGGAGCTGATGCTTCCATCTCCTAGATATCGGAAGCATTCCAGAGTTTGTGTTGGGGTGAAAACTGTATTTTTGTCTAAGTGTTTTGTAAGAAACATTGAAAAAAAACTTACCTTTTCTCAGACACACATACTTGTCCTGTGCAGATTTCCGATATTGGAATTAATAAGTACATAGAGTAGGTAATGAAATGCTGTTTGCTTTTAGGAGGGTAGAGAGCTTTGATTCTTACAGAGAATGGTAATGAGTAATGTTCATATTCTCTCCAGTTCAGAGAGGAGAAAGTAACTTGTGTGTGAATATAAAATCACTTTCTTGTCTTTGAACTTTACACCTATGTCAGTCTGAGATAGTTCTTGTAGTAGGATTATCTAGCACTTATTTTGAAACTTGTTCATTAATTTTGACTAGCCAGAAAAGTAGATGCAAGCAATGCTCTAAAAGCAGGGAGCTGCCAGAGAAATCAGTCCCGTTTGTTGCTGACTCATGATATATTTTGTTATTTGCCTCAAATAAAGCTTACAGGAACCAGAAATAATCTTTCTCAAAAGGGAAAAATTCAGCAACAGAAGCCATTTTAAGAGTGTGTTAAAGATGGGAAATGTAGAGTATATCTTTGGGCAAATTCTCAAATGCCAAATCCTGGGCATCCAGCCAATTGGCAAAGTCTCTCTCCCCTCATTTTCTGCTTTCATCATTGCTCCCCTGTGCTTTGTTGCAATAGGTCACCGAATTGGAAATTATAATTGACTACTAAGCAATGTGAAGCACTGCTTAAAATATGTGAGCACAAGGACATAATCATTGAAAAGAAATTGTTTACCTATCCTTGCAGCTTTTTTAGAGCAAAGATATGAAACACAACTTTAAAACAAGTTATCATGCTTATCCCACTCATTGAACCATGAGTAATTAAATTTAACTATTTTATTTCAAAGACAGGTAAGAGGTATTTCAGGTGGGGTTGAGAGCAGTCTTGGAGCAGCAAATTTTCAGATTTGCTCCTGCTGTACCATTAATAGAATGTATTTTCAGTCGTAGATTCTCTAAGTAGAAAGATCTTGAGGTTGGTTTAGTATAAAACAGATTTAAAGACGTGCTGTGGTAGTGTGTGATTGTTTTAATTTCAAAATTTTGTTGAAATTTTGTACTTTATTTTCATTAATGTTGCACTATTTCTTTTTTTTAAGGTTGGATTAGATTATCAAAACCCCTATTTGAATCCATTTAGGGAATTTCAGAGGTGGAAGCACCATCCTAGTGTACAGCCTACTTTGGAGGGTGGAACAAGGATTGCCTACGGTGCCAGAGCATTAAATGAAGGTGGTTTCCAGGTAACTTCTTCATGATGTTTTTGAGTTCTCCATAGCCATGTATTTAGTGCTGTTTGGGTTGGATGCCATCCCAAAAGTTTTGCTGGACAGAAAAACCTTGTTATCTTACTGAGATTTGCTAAACTTAGGCTCTGTCTTACTGAAAATCTTCTGACATACTCACTTTACTTTCTAAATGAAATACAGAATCATAGAATCATTTAAGTTGGAAAAGACTATTTAGATCATTGAGTCCAACCGTCATCCCAGCACTGCCAAGTCCACCACTAATCAATGTCCCTAAGTGCCCCATCTAAATGTCTATTTTTTATATCTTCAGGGATAGTGACTCAACCACTCCCTTGGGCAGCCTGTGCCAGTACCTGACAACCCTTCCCATATAGAAATTTTTCCTAATATCCAATCTAAACCTCCTCTGGCACAACTTGAGGCTATTTTCTCTCATCCTGTCACTTGTTACTTGGGAGAAGGGGCCAACCCCCACCTTTCCACAACCTCCTTTCAGGTAGTTGTAGAGAGCGAGAAGGTCTCCCCTGAGCCTCCTCTTCTCCAGGCTAAACAACCCCAGCTCCCTCAGCTGCTCCTCATAAGACTTGTGCTCCAGGCCCTTCACCAGCTCCATTGCCTGTCTCTGCACATGCTCCAGCACCTCAATAACTTTCTTGTAGTGAGGGTCCCAGACCTGAACACAGGGTTCAAGGTGCAGCCTCACCAGTGCTGAGTACAGGAGGATGATCACTGCCCTGGTCCTGCTGACCACACTATTGCTGATACAAGCCAGGATGCCATTGGCCACCTTGGCCACCTGGGCACACTGCTGGCTTGTGTTCACCTGGCTGTTGATCAGCACTCCCAGGTCCTCTTCTGCCAGGCAGCTTTCCAGCCACTCTGTCCCAAGCCTGTGGCGCTGCATGGGATTGTTGAGACCCAATGGCAGGACCTGGCGCTTCACCTTATTAAATCTCAGTACAATTGACCTTGGCCCATTGGTCCAGCCTGTCCAGATCCCTCTGTAGAGCCTTCCTACCCTCCCACAGATCAACACTCCCACCCAACTTGGTGTCTTCTGTGAACTGACTGAGGGTGCACTCAAATCCCTTGTCCAGGTCATTAGTAAAGGTATTAAACAGGGCTGGCCCCAATATTGAGCCCTGGGAAACCCCACTGGTGACCAGCCACCAGCTAGATGTAAATCCATTCACCACCACTCTCTGGGCCTGGCCATCCAGCCAGTCATTTACTCAGCAAAGAGTATGCTAGTCCAAGCCACAAGCAGCCAGTGAAGTAGAAGTTTGTATTGCAATAAGTGTATTCAGCAGCAAACACACTACAGACAATCTTTTGTTGTGCCTAGAACCTTTTGGAAGACAAGGTAACACACCACTCATCTATTGTTTTTGTGGGGCTGGGGAGACCAGTCTTCCACATTACTTTTTTATGCCAGTAGAGGGAACTTCTTTTCGATGGTTGACTCTTAAGTCACTGATGGTGCTGAAATTATAGTGTACTTTGACAGGTAAGTCTTCACCTCCTCAAGTACAGATACCTTGAGTATCTTTCAAGTACAGCTTTGAATTTCTACTTTCTTGGGAGATGGAGTACTTTGTTCATTGCATTCCCTTAAAGAGTCTAAAAGGTAAAATTCTGAATATGTATTTGTTAAGACTTAAGGTCAGTTGAAAGGGCTGGAACAGCAAAAAAAGTCTAGAGTTTATATCTTAACAGTTTTGAAGTGCTTCCAACCTGTTAGCTTCGCATATGGGAATCTTGAAACACAGGACATGGCTGCATGTACTCACAAATTTGTCTCCTGGGTGTTCCTTTCAGTTCGGAGCTTAAAACTAGCCTGAGTGTTCAAGATCTGCAGCCTGTGGTGGGTGCCATTCCACTCTGCTCTTTGACTACTTCATCTTTCCCTCTTGAACCTCTTAATATAGATGTGGCAAGTTTTTTGCACTACAAGTAGAATTTCAGCAGCTGTGCAACTCTTGTCACAGTCATGTGGAGTTAGGCTTTGACCCCAGTGTGCATGCCTGGGAGTGAGTCATGTGTCTTCATGAAGCAACTTTTTGATTACACATGTGATGCACACTTAGTCTGTGGGTTGGTTTTGTCCACTCTGTAGTGGAAGTGTGTCATATCATACTGTAACACAGCTGTGTTCCTGGCTTATTTCAAAAACCATTGTCACTCTGTTATTGACACAGATAAGATGCAAAATACCAAGATGTTTTAACTAGGCTTTTATGCAAGAGGGGCCTTTCGATCCACCCTGTGCACTAGTTTCTCTATCACAGATAGCGATTGAATTTCTGACTTTAGGGAAGTCACCAGATTGTGATCAGTTGCATCCTCCTTATAATGCTCAAAACATGACTGAAAACACAGTATTTTTTAAGTCACTTACAGACATTGTTTGTGCTAAGTTACACAGACAGTTGGACCACAGCTCTTGCACATCTCTGCCTAATCTTTGGTCTTCTTTGTTGGACTTTAAACATGTCCCTTACTTTGCATTGTTCCTAATACAAAAGCACATTTTGTTTTGTTGAGATTATTTCATCTCCTGTAGGTAGATTTGTCTAGTTCATCATGAAGTCACGCTTTTAAAAGACTTTTTTTAATACATGCCTTCAGTAAAAAAAGGCTTTATTGATGATTCACTTAGGAAGAGTTTTAAGATTAGCTCTTCTTTTGCACGTGTTGCTTTGATTAATAGCTGTAGCAGTCTGACTCATTTGCATCACTGGAGTCCAGGAATATTTTCCTATGGAAGTCATTCTCTTGCTCCAGTTTTTGATTTTGGTGACAGTATTGCATCATATAGGTGTATAGAATTACCATCAGTCTTAGCTTTTTTTTGTCTGTGTATGATCATGTTCTTCAGTCTTTAATATGGTGATGCTAAGTTGGTATAAGAGAGTGAGTGCATGTGTGGTCTTGGATGTTTCCCTGATTTTGAAGCTTTTTGAGATATGTGGAAGGAGGGGACAGAGTTCAGTGGACTACATATACATAACTGCTATTTCTTATGTTTATTAAAATTGCAAAATCAAGCACCTAAGTAATTCCCATGCAAACTCTGTTTTGTCTCTATTTTATCAAGAGCTTTGGAAAGGTTTAAGAGTTTTGTGGAAAAAATAGGTGCTACTGTTGTTGAGCAGTGTATGTTATGAATATGAGCAGAAAAAAGCCCTTCATATTGATGACCCATTCAAGTGTCAAACATTAGACTCACTTAACAGACTTTCAGCCCTGAGCTGAGCTAAGGGGAGGAAGAATGTGAGGTTCCCTGGCTCCTGGCAGGGAGGACTCTGCAAGGAGCAGATGTCTCCCCTTCTTCCATTCTCCAAACTAGCCACCTGCCAAGAGGGTGGTAGCTTCTCTGAGTGCTCAAGGTTGAAAGGATTCCACCCTGTATCTCAGGGGCAGGGAGGGCTTGTGCCATACTGGCATAATGTGTTTCTTCAACTGACTGTGAAAACAGGCACCAAGTCCCATAGTACTAATAATGAGAATTTCTAAAAAATCTGCAGCACCAGCAACCTTTTTTGTTACATGACTAATCAGTCTTTCATCTCATTTATTCTTTGGCAGTGTGTTGGTCACTATGTGTGTATTAAGTGAAATAGTAGTTGCAGAGGAAAAGTACTTGATCACCATCCTTTTATGCCATTCAAAGCCTCAGTTAAGAAATCTTTTATGCTTATGTCAGTGCTGCATCATTGCATCCTCATAGATATAACAGAGTATCTGTTTTCTGGAAAGAGGGACATTCCTACTTACTTAGTTCCTTTGAAATACTGTTACACAGCTGAATTTAAAGCTTCTGGTCCCAGAAAAGTAAGTTGTGTTTTCAGGCTAAATTACCTTTCCTATGAACCAAATCACTGAGTCTGTGATTCAACAAATTGCACAAAACACAGGGGAGATGCTGTGTAGTACACCTTTTTTTAGTGACTGCTGTATGACTGTTCAAAAGTAAGCAGTCCTGGGTGAATAGTAAACAGGTAACAATTGAACAAGCAGAAGAAACAAAACCTTGCTTTGGGTTGTCTTGAAATCCAAGGGATATACTTTTTGACATTTTTCATGAAATAAAACTACTTGTTTGAGGTCAAGTTATTTAGGCTACTACAACATGAATTCTTCAGGCAGCTTTAATAAAAACAGGATGCTAGATTCGTAAGCACAGCTCAGTACTAAATGCTTGCAGAGGAAGGCAATATGAGCAATTTTCAAATTCGAAATCAAACCTAGGGTTTGATCACAGCTTTCTGCTCAAAGTGCTGCAGTCAGTCCACATTTTGCAGCTGTTTCCTGTCTAAAATCTGTCTCATTGGATGAGGGTAAGAATAACCATCTTGGTAGTTAAGGTATTCCTTAGTTAATATAAGTGTGTAACATAGGATATTAATGCTATAGATCTGATATTTTCCAATAAAATGGCTGTCTTAGGTTTGTGAGTTGACTGTACTCAGTGACATTATGCGTACAGCATAGGAGCAAGACAATGATTTTGCACTAAATATTCATTGGCTGCTGACAAGTTCTAAAATAAGGGAGAGGGGGACAGGCAGGGCACTGTGCAGTTTCATAGAAAAAGATTTGTGGAAAAAAAGCACTGTGAGATAAGATACATACAACTTACTGTCTGGAAATCAGGGAAATAAATGGAGTTAGGGTTTTTTTAAAGAATTCCCTTGAAGTTGCAGGAGGAAAACAGTGGGTGACATTACCAGAGTCTTGTTGCAGATAAAGCCACTGGAGAGGGGATATAGGGAAAATGCTGTCATTCCTGTGTACTGAGTTGCCAGTACAATGTCTGTATTCCTATATGCTTACGATGCCAAAATTCCTTGATTAAGTGGAGTAACTCCACTGTATTTTAGATGTACATGCAGGTCTGAAAATCTAAAGGACACTCAAGCCCCATGCCAGTTTAATTTCCAGAATTCGCTTTAAAGAACAAACAAATCACCTCTTTTTCTGTTTTCTCTTCAGTCAATACCCAAACTCACCTTCCCAGGTGGGTTATTAATTGGTTGCAGTCCTGGGCTCATGAATGTTCCCAAGATCAAAGGGACACATACTGCAATGAAAAGTGGAATGTTGGCTTCAGAAGCCATTTTTAGCCAATTAATCAATGAAAATCTCCAATCAAAGACAATAGGTAAGATCACTGTACTTTGAGTCATAATTACGTTGTGTTCAACCAACAGCTAACACCAGTAACTAAATGTGGCTGAAGGAATTGGTTGGAAATGTGAATAAATAATGAAATGAGTGTGTTTAAAATATATTGTTTATTTACTATTGATACTGTCAAATTATTTAAGAAATAAAGTTTTGCTCAGTTATTCTTAAGTATTGATCTTTCTGCTAGAACAAATGACCATCTGAAAAGTAAGTTTATGCTTAATAGATATATGCAAGAATATATATGTGTATATGTATTTATATGTGTGTACAAAAATAGTATGTATTTGTTCCTACAAACATGTTAATAATTAGTGCTTTATGATTCAGAAAGTGTTACCGAAAGACTGCAAAACAGAAAAATAATAAAAGGAGCAGATTAAATGCAAGCAAAACATGGTGGGATTTTTCAGATTCACTCTTGTTAGGATGCTTTTTTCCTAAATCCTTTTTTTCTGTCTTTTAATCTTACAGTTGTGTCAGTTTGAGACTATGTGTATTTCATTTTATATGTAACAAGCACTTTGAACTAATCACCTGGTCCTGACCACCTGGTGGAGATTTGTTTAAGCCTTGGTTGTCCCCTTAAATCTGTTAACAAAGACTGTACAGAGAGAATTAGAATTTCAGCTGTTCTGGAGATGGACACTATAGCTAGGTGCTACACGGTAATTATTTTAGAAATCTGTAGTGCTGGACCTGGGCCTAGTGAGCTCTTACTCAGCTGAAACATGCCATATACAGAAAGCATGCTGAACAATTAAAACCTCAAGTGGTGTAACAGGCTAAATGCTCATTAGAACCCAACTGAAACTATAAACACTCTTGATGGGTAGTGTGCTGCTCTTGTTTGATTGTGAACAGGTTTTATATGCTGTTTCCAGTTTTGTGAAGACTGGAATATTACAGCCCACCTTCTTCTCTTTGCTGAGATAATGAGCTTTCTTCAGAGCTTATGTGAGACAGAAAATACAGACTAAAGCATGTTTTCATGTATAGACAAGGCTTGAACTGATCATTTAGAACATTTATTCCTATACAGTAGTAACGGAGAATGGTGAAGGGGAAGCTCTCAGATAATTTTCATTTGAAAAAGCATTTTTTTCTAAGATAATTACTTGACTTTAACTACAATGCAGTAGATGTGTCAAGTGTGCAGTGTCTAGTATTTGTTAAGAATACAATCAAAGAGTTCAAATCAAAAGTTTGTAGTTAAATTTATCTCAGGAACATGCTGATTACAAAGGAAGAAATAGAGTTTTCTAGCACTGGTGTCATCCATTGGCCCATAACCATAGTTACTGATGTTTGTGGTTGCATATCTGGTTAAGGAAAAAGTTTTTGCACTTGACATTAGTTGCAAACCTGGCTTTGGATCACAGGTAAACTCTCCTGGTCAGTTCTTGGATTCTATGAGCAATTAGCTGTTTTCCCACAGAGCTGCCATTGTAGCCACCTGGCTGAGGGTCAAGGAAATGTAATGCTGGTTATGGCTCATTTAACAGAGGCTACAAAGGAGCAGCAGGTATCTGCCAACAAAACAGGTCTCTTCAAGAGGCTGAAACATGTTGTCTAGGCTATTCCTAGCTTAAGATTCTGAAATTGTTTTGCTAACTTTGTTGCTAGCAGTTGCCTTTATTCAGCATTTACTTTTTTATTTCAAGGATAGTCTTGATGTACTGTAGGTACCTAACAAGTAATGTACTGCCTTAGGACTTGATGTGCAAGAATATGAAGAGAACCTGAAAAAGTCCTGGGTCTGGAAAGAGCTGTATGCGGTTAGAAACATCCGCCCATCCTGCCATAGCATACTTGGTGTGTATGGAGGAATGATTTACACGGGGGTGTTTTACTGGCTACTGAGAGGAATGGAACCTTGGACATTAAAACATCCAGGTAATTTCATTATCTCCTGAAAGAAGATTCTAAATTTCTAAGATATAGATTTCTTCTGCTTTAAAACTTGTGCACATCTAGTCCAGTTGTGAGGTCTTAAAATGCAGAAAATAAACTGATTAGGCATCGAAGCAGACTTTGTCATATTACCTACCATACAATGTAAATGAAGACATTAAGACAGCTTAATATAGCTTAGTATAGTTTTTTTGTCCCATGAAAAAGGCTACCTTTTATGAAGTACCTCACAGATGATGACAAGGGAAGTTAAAATAGCTTAGTTAAATTGTTCTTGAGTAACTGCAAATTACAGTATTTCTATAATTAAATTTATTTATTAAAAATATATTTAGGACCAGATTTTGCTCAGCTCAAGCCAGCCAAAGACTGCACACCTATTGAATACCCAAAGCCTGATGGAAAAATCAGTTTTGATCTCCTGTCATCTGTGGCTTTAAGTGGTACAAACCATGAACATGACCAGCCTGCTCATTTAACTCTCAAAGATGACAGCATCCCTGTGAGCAGGAATCTGGCTGTATTCGATGGACCAGAACAACGATTTTGTCCAGCAGGTAGGTAATAAAACTCTGTGTCTGAGCTGTTTTTACAAGATGAAGACTAAGTACTTCAGGAGAAGTCCACGTAGCTTACTACTTCAAGCAATCTAGCCCAATCCTCCTCCTAGAAGGGAGTTCAAGTGCAGGTCTTAAAATACGTTAACAGTACTTTGATGATGAAGTAACTAGTAAACATGGAAGAAGGCAGTCAAATCACACTAGTAATATACTTCCCTCATTATGCTTGCTGGCAAGTAGCAGAGGATATGTGCAGGGGGGAACTGTTCAGTGAGGTGATAGCCTTCTTTTGCTCTTTGCAGGAGTCTATGAGTATATTCCTCTGGAAACAGGAGACGGATCAAGGCTGCAGATAAATGCTCAGAACTGTGTCCACTGCAAAACATGTGATATCAAAGACCCAAGTCAGAACATTAATTGGGTAGTGCCTGAAGGTGGAGGAGGACCAGCTTACAATGGGATGTAAACATACAGATCTATTCAGTGACTTTTGATCATCAACAAATATGTTGGGAGTATTTTATGCTGCAGTGTAATTAATGTACAGCACTGACATGAATGTTAAAGAGTTTGAGACTAATGTGCCATTCTGAATTTTAGGTATGATCATCGCATTAAATAATAGTTGGTGCCTTCTGGTTAAACCCTAGCCTTATTTAAATAGGACTTCTTTACAGGAGTTGTGTGGCAGGCAGAATAAAGTTCTTCTCAGGACTGACAAAGGAATGCTGGATCTCGGATTTATTGCTGAAGTTCAGTAATAACAGGAGCCATATCCAAAATTGTGGGTATGGTGGAAGAATTTAGTACCCAACCTTAAAAATAAGTATTGTCTCTTCCTAGCTGGAGTGATTTACTCTACGTAATCCTACCTTGCAGTCAGGGAAATACATCAGTCCAGAAAATTGTTGCTGCTTTCAATTGTTACACATTCGACATCAAATTTACAG
>NW_008668843.1:19061-32718 GCF_000695815.1 Acanthisitta chloris
TTTAAGAAAAACAACAAGCAATACTTGCATCTTTGTTGTATGTCTACTACCATTTTTACTCCTTACAAGAAATCAGGCCTGCTTTAATAAAAACTCTACGAATTAACTGCCATAATTGTCTTGGTGTGAAACAAAGCTGCTTAGGAAACACAATTAAGCTGTGAAAACACAACCCTTACTGCTTTACACAATAGAAACATACCAAAGTTATAAAACACAAGTTACTACAGCATAATAAAAAAGAAAACCACATCACCATTGAACAGTTTGTCTTTATTATTAGACTTTTGTGTTGTAAACACTGAAAACTGCTGCAGAGGGCAAATGAAAGAAGCAGCTCCATTTATCCTTTTGCATGAGTTAGTGCATAGTTTTAAATGTTTAGGAAAAAAAAATCAAGCAAACATTTTAGCATAAGCTGCCTTCTCTTTCTCCTTTTGGGCTTTTATCTTCTGCTTGATTTTGAGTGTTTCTGTCTGGATAGCTGTTTGAAAAGAAAAATCACAATAGAGTTACAGTAACCAGGTACTAGCAGCAAAAAACCTTGTCCCTTACTTTGTCTCACCTGGTAAAGTAATCACGTAGAGGAGCACACCCCAAAGGTAATATTGGTGCCAACACAGAATTTAGAGCTAAAAATCTCACCCAATTAGACCAGGAAATTAAGCTAATAAGAGCCCTGTGAGACAGGGAGATGGTTCAAGAGGAATGTTGTTGACCTACATAAGCAGGTTTTCCTATGCAACAGAAGCATCACTGCTGTATAAAACCAGGTTTTCCACCTCAGTGGGCCCTGTCCTCAATACATCAGTGTCTAAGAAAATTAGCATTTTAGGCATCCCACTGGTATGAATTCACAGTAATACCACCCTGGCCTGGATACTTTGTTAAATTCTTAACAGAATTTATAAAGAAACAGCTTTATTTTTACCTTTGTCTTCAGGGGCTATTTCATGAGCCTTTTTAAGATCAGCCTTAAATAAGAGAGAAAAACCAATTAGTGTTCTGATGAAATTTTTAGATTTAAGGAGAAAAAAAAAGTGATCGTTACCAATGCCTCGTCGAGATCTTTTATTCCCTGCCATCCTTGAGCCCGTCTGTAGAGAGCTTTAGTATTTGCTGGATCTATTTTAAGAGCCTGTAAATTTAATAAAATTGTCACGTTAACATTTCATATACTTCACAGCCTCCCATCTCCACAAATTCACACCAGCAGACAATCTCCCCAGTTGGTTTGGGGGTAAGCTGTCAAAACAGTCACTGTGCAAAAAGGAATGCTATAATGCAGCACATTGAACAGCTAGCTAATCAGTTTCAATACCACTGCACCAAAACTGGTCTTTTGTGAAGGATGAGCATACACGAGGCTAAACCACAACAGCTGTGTGTGTATATATAGCTAGCTGTCAAGGCAAAGGAGTTGCTGCAGTTCAAATTATCCTAACCTTGAGTCTCACAGTACAACTATATTGCAGCTCCTTCCTTCACAGCAAAAAAACCTCAAATGGCATCATAAATAAAACACACAGATTTCCTGTAAAGCTTTTTTTCACTGTAGGCTAGAAAGATACGTGCAAGCAATCCATCTCATCATGCTTCAGGAACCTTGCCAAGTTCCAGCCATTATGCCTTTTTTAGCTGAATGGTTTCAGTAACATGTAAATGCCAGCTCTAATACGACAATATCCTAATAGGAAATAGAGTGGCTGGGCAAAGACATTGTTCCACTATTTCACTGCTTAGATTATTTTTCAAAGTACCTCAGTGAATTAGGCCAGCTAGCTCCTTTGCTACCTTGCCTACGAAGATCACATTCTTATTGCAGATAGTTCTATAGTGTGTCTTTACCATTTTAAAGAATACAGTTTCTCAGTCTTCACAGGAATGTGTGACTTTATTGATTTAATTTACTAATGTTAAATCATTTAATTAAGAATTACAAACATTAGACAATGCATCCATGTTTTTTTAATCCCTTCAGTACTGGCTGTTAACACAAAGGAAGTATTAACTCTGGGTGCTTCTCCTGGTCTGCCTGAGCCTTGAGCCTCTTCTGCATCAAGATCAGGTGTCTGTACTGTACACACATTAGTAGCATTCCTTGGTTTTAGCAAAACCATTGTGCTTACAGCTATTTCAAAGTAAGGTTGGTTTGAACAAGTTCAGCTGTTTGCAATTCCTTATTTACCCCAACTGATGCATGTATTGCAGGTTATTAATTTAAATTGCTTTTGGCCTTAAATCATAAAAGTGAAAGTGTATTGTTTCTCATTAACAATTACCTAGAACTCTACTAGATCATTTTAGGGAATGTGCTCTGATTAAAGCACTGAAACACTGTTTAACACTTGTTAGGAGACATAAGCTAAATACCTTACAGAAGTTTATTACAGCTACAATTGTTAGGAGGCATAAGCTAAGTACCTTACAGAAGTTTATTACAGCTACAGAGTTGCCTTAAACAATTCTGTAATCTTAAAAAAAGGAAGTATGGTTTTCCTCCCACAATGGCCAGTGTTATGATTAATAATTTCTATCTGTAGTACTTAAATGTTTCCATTTTTACCATTTTCTAGATGACAGACATCACACTACACAGTTTTATTTTTTCTTTCCTCATTCCCCATTTGTTCATTCAGTATATAGGTTTATGAAAGTTTTCCATGTGGTAACACCATCAGCAGGCTAGAAAGGAGGTCAGCCCCCTAATGATCTCTCAAGCACAGACTAGCTGAGACTCCTGCTTTCAGCATAAAGCCCTAGGAGATGTTGCTCAGCATCCTCTGCTAACAGATAAGAGCATTCTTTACCTGTTTCCTTCAAAATTTCAGTTTTGCTATTTAAATTTTACTCAGATTTACTAAATTGTCAGTATGTCACAGTTCCTTTTCCTTTTTTTCTTTAATTCTACTGGTTTTCTTTTTTTTCCACACTTATCATTACCTTCTTTCTTTCTTCCTATTCATTTCACCACTAAGCCTACCTGAAAGGTTATTTTTTTAGTTAGACACTTCACTTCAATTAATAAAATACAAGACCATCGAATCTAAAAGCAAGTAATATATTTTCTTCATACTTATCTTCCATAGAAAAGTATTCCTCTTTCACTGAAGACAGTTTAACTCTCTGTAATATAAAAACTGGCTCTGCAAGCCAAACTAACAATGACCTGCATTCTTCCTGGCAGTAAGCAACACCCCTCTTCATTTGTTTAGAATGTTTCATTTTCATTTCAAGATCTTTTAAAAATGCCACATACTGGAAAGCTACTAATAACTTCACAATGAGCTTCTACATAGTTTACTTTCCAATCACAAGTTTGTCAGAAGACTCTTTCAAAAAAGTTTGTAGTTTCAGTCTCCCTTTTCTGTATAGGCTGATTGTTAACCAAAATACTAAATGCTGAATTTACCTCTGAACAGTTCTCAATAGCTCCCTGCCAGTCAGACAGTTTTAGTTTACAAGCGCCAATGTTTAAAATGCAGCTCAAAGCAACAGTCTTTAACTTCGGCTTGTCTGACTCCTCTGCCACTGCTTCAGAAGCTTCGACATACCTGCAGGCAAACAGATTCACACAGAACATGTGTTAGAGCTGCAACTTCCTTTTTGTCCTGCCCTTAGCTATCTTTCCACAGATATGTGTGAACTGACCTATCCAAACTACTATTTCTAAAGCAGCTTCAATTCCACTACTACAAATATTTATTAAAATCAATATACACAACCCACCCTGACAAAATAGATTAACTCACTGGTGAATGTTTCCCTGTAACTCCCAGTCCTCCACTGTACTAGCAGCATTCTTTTTCTTAGACAAATGCACTATTCTAGACAGCAGAAAACCATTAGAATTTATCTCAGTGACTGTTTATTCTCAAAAAACATGTTGCTCATCAGTACTAAGAAATCAACACCACCACATGTCCATAGGAAGCTTCATCTCTTCTTCAGTTCCCTCAGTAATACTTCAATTTGATTAGGCATTTATGGCTTAAATCTGAACCTAATGACTTCATAAAGGGGTGTGGTTTATGAGCACTGGTAACACCACCTTTTTTCCAGTGTCACCCTTCATAACTTTTCCTGAACTTCAAAACTGACCCTGGTTCAGGGCTAAGCCACATCAGTTACTGCATCTCTTGTCTCAAAAGCAAACTGATAAGCAAACTGTACCTCATTCTTCTTAATTTACAGTGTGCTAATGCTGCCAGTTTTTTAGTTCAAGTGGCAAAGGTCTGTGGTGGATACAAAGGTTCTAGCTCTTTAATGGCCTATCAATAGAACTTCTGTGAATTTTATTAAAAAATAAAAATCAGGTGCTTGCATACATTCACATTCTAAGCACACCAGGACTAATGCAGTCTTTGCAGATCAGTGCCTAAGTCCAATTTTTGCATGCCCTATGTTTGGAGTCTTGCATGGTTTGTGTACAACTTGATCACAGAAATAAGCAGTACTTAAAAAGTAAGACAGTCCCTGTGATTTTTCCCCTGACTGGGTATCATGGAAAATATAAGAACCAGAAGAGAGAGAAAAAAGTAAAAAAGTAAGGAGAGTTATAATACAAATCAGTATTATGTTCAAACCAAACAGAACACATGTATAATATTTATAAATCACACCAAAACATGAAAGACTGCAACCATTCTGGAAACAAAATTAGAGCCTCGAAGTCAAAGAAATCAGTAGGATGAGTATCTAGGGAGACAACAGGAAATAATATTTTTTTACAAAAAATGGTGTCAATTCTAACATACAAATTTTTTTAAAAACGCTTAGAAGCAATAAACCAAGAAAAACAGAAGGTTATAATGCTTACTGCTGGTAAAAAGAAAAAACAGCATTGCCAGATATGGTGTCTTAGGTGAATTGTACATAAACCACAGGAGATACCCCAGGAAGAGCTATTCTGTTCCTATCAGTTCTGGCCAAGTGCCAGCTAAAGTACACCATCCAAATAAACTATTTGATTTTAAGATACAGTAACACGAAGTGTCCAGAAAAGTGTTGCCTATAAAGAGCTGGAATGATCAGATTTGTTTAGTCTAGGAAAGTTACTATGTTTTCCATCTACAAGGTCAAACAGACACCAAAGAAGCTCAAACTGGAAGAGTCTTCACTGGGTATGCTGAAAAGTGAGCAAGACAACTAATTGAAAGGGATGGCATAATTATACCTGGTGTTTACCTAAGAATGGGAGGAGAAAATGGACAAAGATCCTTAAAGATCCATTCCAGCCTATTTTATGTGTGATTTCCAAAAGTTTAGAATAGAAACCCTATTTACTTTGGGGTTTCTGTTGGTCTGTGATGGGCTTTCTGAGGGCATGGGGAGACACTGCAGCTTGGGTTAAGATCTGTAATTAAAGGATTCATTTTATGCTTTAGAAATACAACATTTATTTGGAATCTAGTCAGTTAAAAACTCAATGAAGCATTAAATACGCCTCTATTTTTTTCATTATTATTAGTGCTAGTTAACCAGAGATCCTTAAGAGATAGGGATAAACATCAGTGTAACTTAAATAAATGGGTTTTAGGAGATGTTCATATATTTAAAGCAAAGAGCATGAAAAGAAGAAAGGAGGAGCATAGAAACAAACCAGAAAGACCATGATTTTGAAGGCAAGTCTGAATTATACATGGAGTGAGGACAATGGTATGGTGCCTCAGGGGAAAAAAAAATCAATAAGGGTCATGTTTCTCTTTTGAACTTAATGCCCTACATCTACTGTCTTTTTAGAAATGAGAGAAAAAGTATCTCACTCCTTTGCTGTCCATTAACTACCCTGTATACTATTGTGCTTCTCTTCCCAGTTATACACCAGCACAGCAAGAGTAATAAAAAAGGAGCATTTAGTCAGTTCTAACCAACAGTTCCTGCCTATAGCTCTTACCTAGCAATGAGCAGAAGACCTACTTGAACAAGTAGCTAAAAATCAACCAGATGTTTTCCAGATTCAGAAGGCTCTTCTTTAAGAAAAGATAAGAGCACTGCAACGGGCACTTTTAAAAGGCACAAATCATTGCTTGATAGCAGTACTAATTGGGGTTACAGGAACTACCTGATTGAACAACGATAGCCTTACCGTAAACTTTTACTATACTTTTTAGCTGCCATTGCCCAATTTTGCGATTTGAAGAAAGTATTTCCTATATTCTTTATGTCTTCCGCTATGGCCACAATCTTGTCAACCTAATAAAATAGATGGAAAATATAAAGTATGAATGTACTTATGAAAGAAGTCTTGAATTAACTAATCTTTAACAGCCATCCTCTTTCAAGGATTTTAAAATCTTAGAATAGATATACTCCAATTTTAGACAAATACTCGCTTCAAACCACTTCTATAATATTCTCTGCTTCAACACAAATGGCTGAAAGACAAAATCCCAGTGGGTTTTCTACAGTATAAAAGGTGAGAAAATACCAGAGACAACATAGGACTTCAACTCTTTGCCCTAAATGCTGCTACCCAGACACAGCTATATGTGAAGGTGTTGACCACTATTCAAACAAAAGAAGATACAACAATCAAAGTATTCAACCAAGACTGTCTTATTCCCAGGAAAATGTTGTCTTCTCCTTCTCAAAACAGTATTAAGTCACGCCAGCTCTGTACATTCTCAAAGTGGAAGTCATATCAACACAATTCTCCTTCTCTCTAAACACTTAAAACATCCACAGGAGGAGAAAAAGAACAACTGGCTTTCTTTATCAAATCCATCGTTTCTATTTCCAGAATGGTATATGTTTCAAGCGTAGTTACTTTTCCAGTGGCAATAAACAGTTTAAAATTACTGCTATCTATACCACAGTTGTCTTAAGCTCTGTCAAATGTACATATTGCCATATACTGTCAGCTTACACTTCTACCCTACTGCAATTATGACTGTCACAGTGTCAGACAGTATCGCTACAGTTTCTGTCACTGGTCTATTTGAACAAGTTTAAAGTTAAAGGAGGCAGGCACTGCCAACTTCAGTTCTTCACCACATCAAATGCTATCCAAAAACATTTTTACAGTTGAAATGCTTCTCACTAGCCAAATAAAAGGAGTTTCTGTTTTCTAGGTGTAATGGGTTTTTACTACTCTGTTTTCTAATTCTGTATTTGGAAACTACACATGCAGCTCCCTTTTTTCCCCCTCTCACAAATTATTGGTAAAACTATACATGTAGCTTCCTTTTTTCCCCCTCTCACAAATTATTGTTTGATTTACACAGTTTGTCTAGTTCACTTTCATCATAAAGTAAAAATCTGCAGAAGAGCTGCTTTCACCAGTCTGCTCCCTAACTCCCAACAACAGACCTTCCTTCAATTTGAAGAACTTGAAAAGCAAACAACTACTGGGAATTGAGAACAACTAGCTACATGTAGCTTCCTTTTTTCCCCCTCTCACAAATTATTGTTTGATTTACACAGTTTGTCTAGTTCACTTTCATCATAAAGTAAAAATCTGCAGAAGAGCTGCTTTCACCAGTCTGCTCCCTAACTCCCAACAACAGACCTTCCTTCAATTTGAAGAACTTGAAAAGCAAACAACTACTGGGAATTGAGAACAACTAGCTTCTTCCTTCAATTTGAAGAACCTGAAAAGCAAAAAACTACTGGGAATTGAGAACAACTAGCTCTGATGCAGTAAAAATCTTTTTAAAAGGTTGATCCTTTATTATTTCTAGTAAGTGAGGCAAAGTCTGCTTAAGGGTGGATATTTAAAAAATTGCACAAAAAAAGTGTGTAGGTACAACATTAAGTTAGTCATCTGCAAGATGGAGTTCTAGTAATTGCAATTTGACACTACAGCACAAACAAAAGTAAAAAGAAACCAAGAACAGAAGAAATATGTGACAATTTTAAGTAACTAAAGTTTTGGTTACTGGGGAAAAACACTGGCTGCAGTTAGAACTGAATAAAAAGAGACAGCAATCCCCTCCCACAGCATTCTCTTTCCTAAAACAGAAAGTCACCATTAAATCAAGACCTTGATGAAACAAAGTCACCATTAAATCAAGACCTTGATCCATTAAGAAAAAAAAACTTAGTAAGCATCATCACAGACACTGTGTAACTCTAATTTCCCACAAGTCTTGCATTCTGCAAAACACCTAAGAAGAAAAATACTTACATCTTTCAAGTCTATATCTGAATCTTCAGGAAAATCTGGATGAGCATCTCCAGATCCATCCTGGGGAACAATTCCCCAATCGTCTCCTTCCTTTAGCTCTCCACATTCAGCAATGACACACAACTAAAAAAAAAAAAAAATAGCAGTATTGCTTATTGAGACAGTTTCGAAAAAAAAGCCGTAACTTCCAAGTATTCTTTGAAATTTTTGAAGTTCAGTAAAAAGGCTTTTTCATGTGTTGTTTGGGGGCATTTATTTCAGAAACCCATCACATCATTAGGCTATCCTCATCATAAGGCTTTTATCACACCAAGTGGTGTGTTCAGAGGAGCAGCATTCCAAGAACACCATACCCATGCTTCACGGAGAGGCTGGGACAGGAGCTGTCAGCAAGCTGAGCTGCAGCAAAACACACGACACGGAAGTTCTACTACACTATAGAAGACAGCTCTTTTTTAAACTGCCAAGTCTCTTCAAGTTGTAGAGGTATAAAATTTTTCAAACACCCACAAACTGACATGACCTACACACTCGATTGCTTTTTTAGAAATATGACATCTTCTGTTTATAAGATTTACCTATCACTTAGGTAGGGCTGTGAATTCCACCTTTTAATTTCACCACCCTTTCTACACTTCTAGCAAAGGCTTCCACCCTCACAGCTATGTTGAACAATAAATCATTTGTGCAGGGGAAATTTACAGCATACTAACAAAAGCCTCTTAACAAGGACAGTAAAATGGAAATTAACACTGTTAGTAAAAATAACTGGCTAACATTTAATATCTCTAAACATATCTCTAAACCAAGCATTTAGAAGAAATGAATATGCATCATATAATGGAATAATAAGTATCATTCCTAAGTGCTTTGGATTTTGTTTACCTTAGCAGGACTTTCTCCTTTTACTTCAACGTTTTCCAGTATTTTAACTACACCCATTCCTTTGATCACTTGGCCAAACACCACATGTTTTCCATCCAGGTGAGAAGTAGGCACCGTCGTAATAAAGAACTGAGAGCCATTAGTACCAGGTCCTGCATTTGCCATGCTCAGCAGACCTGGTTTATCATGCTGCATTGGGGAGGAAAAAAATCACAATCAATACATAAAAAACATATAAACAAATAAATACATATTCATAAGTAAAACATACAAATAAATATATAAACCTATAAATAAATAAAACATATAAAACTACACCAAAGATTCTGTAAGGCTACTCATATACAACTTGGAGATATTCAAGAACCATCTCCATGCACTCTAGATGACCCTGCTTGAGGTGGGTGGTTGGACCAGATGATCCACTCTGGTCCCTTCCAACCTGACCCATTCTGTGATTCTGTAAACCACAGTTACATACAGTTGGCAACTAATTTTACCTATCATGACTGAAGAGTGCAAATGCCCAGCTCTGCATCTTTACTTGCCACCTAACAATCTAGCAAGCACAGCTACCTGTGTGACTTGATGTTCTAACAACTGTCTGCTGCTTCTACACTCAATCCCCTGCACAGCTGCTGAGTTTCTACAAGTCACCTGAGAGGCATGTGAAGCTCCTCACTGGATTGTTCAAGACCACTGAGCTCAAGAAACAAAGCTGAACACCACTTAAACCAGCTTTAATGTTACACTGCCAATATGGGAATTTATTGGTAATTTTGTAAGGGCTACGCACAAAGTATGTTGTAGAGCAGTGGGGTCATGTTACACTGCCAATATGGGAATGTATTGGTAATTTTGTAAGGGCTACTCACAAAGTATGTTGTAGAGCAGTGGGGTTTAGAGGACTGTGGGTTTTATTATTTACAGTTTGGCATTTTGGGGTTTTTTAGACTCCTTCAGTTTCCTAGAGACATGGTTTTTACTCTGTTGGGATTTTTAACAGTCTAGTTATTTTTGGCTCATGCTGTCAGGCTACAAAAAAAAAAACCCTGTTAAACAGCCCAATAGAAGAAGATACTGTTTATCTTATTTCCCACAAGTACTTTTTCCTTTTTTGAAATAAGAATTATCTTGTTCTATCACACAGATTTTTTACTTTTCATTTGTATTGCAAAAATTTGGTTTTGTATGTGTTGTGAATCTCTAGTTTAACTGGTATGACACAGCCATTAAGATACTATTCTCCCCAAGTTGATCTGGTTATTAAGTGCAAGGAACTCTGTTTAATAAAAGTCAGTATGTTACACGAAGACACTGGTACATGTCTGAAACATGCATGCATGATACTATGGGGAGGAGGGGAAGGGGGACAAAATTATGACAGCACAGAAACAGAAATTGCTGTGAAGCAGCAGAGCTCGATGGGAGGTTGATTAGTCTGAGACAAGTCTGAGACAGCTGTATTTAAGCATCTGGTTTATTCCTACTTTTACTACCAGCTTAAAGTACCTGTTTTCCCACACATTGTTTGGATTTCCATGGTGGTAGGAAGAGCTCCTTTCCTGAGCTGTCTATCTGGTCATACAGCACAGTGAGTCTGAATCTTGCAACCAGGATTTGGCTTAGGAACTCTGGGAAAAGGTACAGCTGAGGGCTGGAGTTGCACCTAGCCAAGACAATGATACTAGCTTTGTCTGTTCAAACCTTGAAACTCATCCTAGGAGTCAGAGATGGCAAATGACAGAGAGAAGCCCATGTTCCACAGCAAGAGAAGGCATCTGGTAGGAATGGAGACTGCAGGAATGTATCTGACATACTGCATTGTAGTTCCTGGCAAACATGTTAAACAGAAGGGTTCCCCCATAGGAGATTTCTGCAAATACCATTTCAGGCTGGTCAGTGATTCACTGCCCAAGACCTGTAAATCTTACTTTCCCCCACATTACAACACATGCTAGACAGCAACGGTTTGTGAACAAAAAGCCAAGTAAAAGTAAGTTCTGGTGTTCAATCTTCACACTTAAACACAACTCCATTTCATCTGGGACCAAATCTCAGTATTAGTCCTGTGATGAGAGTTCTCTATAAACAGAACTGTTGTCACTCATACATTTTCTTGCCATCAGTGTTTTGAAAAACACTGCAGATAGAGTGTCTTTTCCATGATGGTTTCTGCTTGTCACTTGTAAGCTTACAAAGCAAGTATAAAATGGTCTGGACAAAATCGGATTCTCTGACAGATTCAAGGATTGCAAAACTATGCCATGGTAACAGTGCTTGGGGACTGTGTAAGTTGTACTGCACAGCCATTAGCTGGGTAAGTGACACCAAGAAAAGCCTAGTGAAATTTATCCAAGATGGTAAACTGACAGTTTTGCAGTTTACTGCAATTTGAATTAATCCAAGATGGTAAGCTGACAGTTTTGCAGTTTACTGCAATTTATAACAAACCATGCGAACAACAAAAGAACAAACAGCTCCAGTGTCTCCTCAAGTGTCAACAAAAACAACCTCTTGTTTGAGACAGTAGTTAGAGAACACTTTCCATGACTGCTAGATTCACTGCAAGATCCAGTGAGTTTCTACGTAAAGGCATTTCAACTCCCACTAAAATCCTAAGACATTTGGCAAATAGACAACAGGAACTGAGCTCCCAGACTGTACAAGATCCAAATGAGTTCTTCAACTTATCTCTGGCTCTTTGACAACATTTGTTATAGCTGAGCAGTCAAGAGAAGTGCAGAAATGGGTATCATTTGCATCATGTTCATAATTACCTCCAGATCTCAAAGAACAACCAAAAAAGTAACAATGACACAAAGTCTCCTTCCTCAAGAGCTAGAGAGCCTGTGAAAAGTACCAACACAGTAGGGTAACATTTAGCAGCAATGCTATGGTCCACACCATACCAAGTGTCAGACTTCAGAGAACATGTCTTGCAACTGTAATCATCTCTATGACGAACACAGGATTTCCAGCTATTGCTCCAAACTTAAGTCCTCTAAGTCCTATGAGGAGCAGCTGAGGGAGCTGAGGGTGTTTAGTCTGGAGAAAAGGAGGCTCAGGGGTGACCTGATCACTGTCCAACTACCTGGAAGGAGGCTGTAGCCATGTGGTGGTTAGTCTCTTCTGCCAGGCAGCTAGTTAGTTTCAAGCTGTGCCAGGGGAGGTTTGGGTTGGACATCAGGAGGAATTTCTTCACAGAAAGGGCTGTTAAACACTGGAATTGAATTCTCAGGTGGTGTCACCATCCTTGGAAGTGTGCAAGAAATGACTGGATGGGACACTTAGTGCCATGGTCTAGTTGACATGGTGCTCAGTCAAGAGTTGTACTCAATGATCTCAGAGGTCTTTTCCAACCTGACTCTGTGATTCTATGAACTTGGTAAAGGATTTTGACATCTGATTAGTGGAGGATTGCCGTATTTTCTTTTCCTAAAATACTGTTTGGAGGCAAGCACAATTGCAGTCAGAGCTTTGTTTTAACCATGACATCTGGAAGTTTTTTAGTCAGTGTTGCTGAGGAGTCACTCATATAGTATCACATACAATGTGATATGAAAACAGTTAATGCCAGTGCTGAGAATTGTTACTCCTACAGCAGCAGGTGTCCTGGCTGTTGTAAGGAATACTTGCAGAACATGTTATTTTTGTTGTTTCCAAGTAGTATTCCTACCCAGGTTCAAGACACTACTACTGATAGTTCAAGCACAGGGGACTGACTTTCTCCAGTCACACAGCGCTTTACATACAGTTGAGAACACAGATGAACACTTAGAACAACTATTACAGCTGCCACGTTTCACCAGAATACCTAAGACTGCTACCAAAATAAGTATGTCACAGTGTACAGGCAATCCTTAAATCTGGAGATCTTCAAATGCTGCATAAATTGTAGGGTTAAGGGACACAGACCTGCTGTACAGTATGGTGAAAAGCAGCCTTCCTCCCTTTCTGGACTATACATATTTAAAGAAAAGCAGGACTAAAATGCCTAAAAAGAATGATTTAAATATACAGAGGGCAAACATTTTGTCTTCGGCAGGACTAAAATGCCTAAAAAGGATGATTTAGATATACAGAGGGCAAACATTTTGTCTTCAAAAGCATAAAAAAGTCATCCTTATGTCAAAAGACTCTGGAGGCATCAACTGCATTTGATTCTGAAGACAGAGAGAAACAAGAAAAGGCACAGGACACATCCTGAGAAAAGTGGTGTACAAAAACTGTACTGGTGTGTGTAAAGCACATGCACCAGCAGCTCTCCTGCTGTCACTAGATGTTGATTTTGGGGACAGTGTTACAATTTCCTACTCTTGCAGCACAGCTCCCTCCTCTCTTCCTGCAGCTCAGGTGACAAAACTGCTTCTGGGACTGCACTAATGGCTGCAAGTAATGAAATACTGAACTCAGGCACCAGAATGGGAATAAGTAATGGGAGAGACAGGAACTTCTGGTATTGAAACTGTGATTATCATGTTCAAGGTTGGATAGGGCTCTGAGCGACCTGGTTTAGCAGAACGTGTCCCTGCCCACAGCAGGGGGATCAGAACTAAATGATCTTTAAGGTCCCTTCCAACACAAACCATTCTGTGGTTCTGTGATCTCTTAAAATTACATCCTCAAATGCACATAAAAAAA
>NW_008668843.1:32768-35198 GCF_000695815.1 Acanthisitta chloris
TTCATAAACAACCTTTTACTTCTCATATCGTTGAAAAGAACTGTAATTCAGAAAATGCTTTCTTTTAAATTTTCCTTTGGATTAATTCTGCAATTACCATGGATTCCCTGCTCCTTAAGAAAGGTATTTCTTAGATCTAATCTGATGAATGTTATAATTATATGAGAAGGCAAAAAACCTATTTAATGCTAGTATACTGTAGATGATTCACAGTGACAAAATTTGCCACTCTTTTAAAATATTATCCCTACTTCAATGAGAATTAAAATACTGTTTCAAATTTATTTCTGATCTATCCCTACTTCAATGACAAAATACTGTTTCAAATTTATTTCTGATGGTGCAATTAAAAAGAAAATTTAAACTACAGGTCTTTGTCTTAACAAGGCTGATGTCTTTTTGTATGTCTTCATACATGCATTTGTTTTGTGTTCAACAGAGCTTTTAAAGACAAACTAGTTTGAGTCTTTTTTGCTGCGTTCTTTCCACTGCTTAAAAATACATTAACCTTGGACTAAACAGCACTAATTCTGACCTTGAAGAAAAATAAAACTCACTGGAACTTCACAAACTGAATACAACTAGTATTTTCAATAAAATACCTTATAATGAAAGTTTTCATCTTCAAATTTTTCACCATATATGCTTTCTCCACCTGTGCCATTTTGGTTTGAGAAATCTCCACCCTGGACCATAAATTGCTTAATAACTGTAAAATAAAATAATTATAAAATGTATCAGCAAGGCAGAAAAGGCACAAAGAAAAACAATTCAGAAATGAAGAGCAATCCTCGTCACCAGGACCTCAGTAAAACCAGAGCCCATCTTTTACTTCTCAAGGGTCCCCTAAATACTCCTTTTTGGTTATGTGGACATCATTTGGTATTTAATCCTTTACCTGAATTCATTTCAACTTGTTTACAACTCACAATAAACTAGTATTACTAACTTACTAGTAAATTTATAACTTACTATTTCAGGGCATGGTAAGAACACTGAGTCATTAATAGGATGAAAAATTCAAAAACTTTTGGTTATTCCTTAAACAAGTGCTGATGGTAGACAACTTCTGTTACCAATAGGAAAACAGAGGATTTCATAGAACTTACTTCTGTGGAAAGGACATCCTTTATAATGGAGAGGTTTTCCAGTGGTAGGCCCTGTTCCTTTTTCTCCTGTACATAGTGCACGGAAATTTTCAGCGGTTTTAGGTACAACGTCAGCAAATAATTCAAAGACAATGCGTCCGACTGAAATGACAAAGAGAGAATGGGACATGTTTTTAAGTCTTGTCCTTGGCACGGTGATGTGTTGAGCATTATACATCAAAGGAAATTAATGCTTCAAACTATATTATTCAGATGACTATTAAATTTCCATTTAGGGGTTACTCCAAGGCAATTGATGGCAGAGTTACATTATGCTTTTAGCAAGTTTACTACAATGACTTCCACTGGCAAGAATAATGCAGAGGGAATAAAGGCAGATTCTGAAAAAAACCCAAAAATTCCAAAAATTTTCTGCCTAAAAAATGTGCGTGTGAAATCACACACACACATATTTGAAAACCAAATTATAAATCCTAATATGCACACTTATTTATTTTATGTCTATTTAAACATATATGTGAAGCCTCCTCAATCAAAAATAGATACAATATTAAAAAATATTGGTTTGTGGAGACTTTTATTTGACCAAAAAGCTTATACCAAACACAGACACCAACCTTACTCCTCATTCCCTTAAGCCTGTTTTACTAAAACACAGTGATACTTACTATGTATATGAAAAATGGCTATTGACAGTTACAGACACTCCAAGCAATCATTTAATCAAAAAATGTAAGTGTTTAGCTAAGGGAAGGGAAACCTGAGGGTCTAACTGATCCTGTAATAGTGGGTAAATGGCTTCTGTGCTGAATTCTCATCCCTTTCCAAACTGGTTTGTTGGAGACCTATTTCCCACTCCTAACAGCCACCAGCAGTTGATGCTCCTGTTTTCTCATCAGCCTCACAGTCAACTCATTAACATAACTTCACCCTACCGGAAGCTAAATGTAAATATATTAATTCTAATTAATACAGGAACGAAAACAAATTAAGACAACTTAATAAAAAGGCAAATCATCGTGTAGACTTTCATTGAGTAGTAGAAGGGATGAGAGGCAACATCCGGACAGAAAGGCAGCCTTTATCTTTACCCAAAGCAAGTTTTGAAAACCTACTCTTTCAAGCAGTACTGCAGCTTCCATGCTGTTGTTTTCTATCTCCACTGTTTGCCCAGATTTGCTGTTGACCTCTGGCAGCACTGGCGTTGCCAAGAGAACCAAGGGTGGCCTGAGCTTTCACCCATCGCTGTCCCCCCAGCCGGCAGCGGCCGCGGCAGGGCGAGGGGTGCAGGGCCTGGAGCCAGGGGCGAGGAGCGCGGCCG
>NW_008668844.1:0-16873 GCF_000695815.1 Acanthisitta chloris
AGAGGGGAGAGCTGCAGCTCCGCAGAGAGAGGAGGAGATGGTCCCGCAGCTCATCACCCGCCCGGGCCGTGAGACCCCCGCGAGGGGCGTCCGAAGGGAATGTCCCAGAGTTTGCTCCTGGATGTGGCTCACTGAAGGCTAAAAATCCCGATTTAAACATAGTACTTGATGGAGAGTGCATCGGGCTCCCGGCAGCAGTGAGGGCTTTGGGAAAGTTCTCCAACTGCAGAGAGGATGGTTTTCTCTTTTGCTTTGCCTTGATTTTCCTCTCCTTTCTCTCTCTTCTTTTCCTCTTTCTCTTTTCTTCCCCTCTTTTCATTAAAAAACTAACAGTCAAACCCCATCCCTATGAACCTCCATTCAGGGCTACCTTTAGGTAGGATAATTGCTGCAGACCGAAGGGCTCTGTTTCTGTACACAATGAAATCTAACAGAGGCCTCCACATTAAACAGTGCCATGGCACTGCCCAACCCCGAAGATACCTGCCAGGCTTGGCTGGGCTTTTGCTGGCTCCTGTTGGTGTGAGGATTTGCATAGAGATCAGAGAAGCAGGAAGGGGAGATGGTAAAAAGCAACAGCTGTGCTGAGAGAGGTGTTGGTAGTGCCCTGGGCAGTCCTGGGGAGAGGTTTTGGGGCTGGGTGTTTGCTGAAGGAGGTTGGAGGTTGCCAGTGAAGGGATGGTTTACTTCTGCTTGGTTCCTTGCAGCTCCAGGATAATAGGATTTGTAAATAGGATGGCAAAGACTTGCTTCCAGTATCACTTTCTTACCCTGCTAGATGCAACCTACCCATGTTCACCCCCTGCTGACCCTGTGCCTTTGACTAATCCCCACCTGCTCCTCAGGGCCAGCATGACCAGCACTGAGCTTCTGCCCAGGAGGAAACTTTATTCTGAATAATAAGAGTGAAATAAGAGACATCAGAGACTTTGAACCAATTTCTCATGAGGAAAAATAAGATGTAGATGCAACCAGCTATGAAGCATGGGCATTAAGGTGAAATATCAGGTCCTTAGTTCAGTATTGGGATGGTTTTGGTGGGATCCTTGGATATATGTGATTGCTCTGCAAGGAGTTGAGCCAATATACAGTTCATTCGCTGCTTCCTCCTATTCATCCCTGTTCCAGCTCTGTGAACAGCATAAAAGGGAGGCAGCAATCAGTGAATCTGGGGGTGGGGAGGCAGGAGGAGCAGAGTTCAGGGTCTCTGGTGTCAGAAGGGACAGGCAGAGGTGCTGTGTGACAGAGCAGGCTGGCTGCAGGATGAAAGGTGCTGCCGAGAGGCTGTCAAAGCCCTGGGCCAACACTTTTCCCCTTCCTCCCTGGCAATGTGATATCATAGCCAGAACAAGGAGTGATGACCTGATGCCTGCAGATGTCGTTTGGACAGACACTGGGCTGGGAGAGCAGGGGGGCAGCGCTGGCAGGGAAGGAGCTATCCCCTCAGCCCCTCTAGCCAGGGGCACTGGCTTCAGCAGCAATTTTCACCTCTTTCTCCACACATCACCCCCTTGTTTACCAGCTCCTGCTCCCCACAGGCTCAGGGGAGCTTGCTGCCTGGCCCTAAAACACCCATGCCAAACCACACTGCTGTTTTAGTGCCCAGCAGTGTGACATGCAGTACAACAGCTGTTGTTTCCCACCACAGACACCAGAGACACAGAGCCTTGCCCAAAACATCCACACACCCACCTGTGCCTTCCCCCTCAGCCCTTTGCCCTCGTGCTGGATCACCAAGGCTTAGTGCACTGAGGCAGAGCAGGAACTTGCTCTCCTGTCTGCAGAACGTCCCTCCCTCACCCACTGTTGCTGTTTTGGGCCTGCTGACAAACACCCACAGTGCCAGGGGCTCCCCACTTGTCAGGACAGGACCTGGGACTGTGGGTGTGAGAATTAAAAGGGTGTCTTTGTAAGTTAAAAATAAAACTATTCCTTTTTGTGTGTGTGTCTTAACGCAGATTCCAAGGCTCTCAGCCCATAGCTGAGTGCTAGAAAACACACGGGGAGAAAGGTAGGTGGGAAAAGAGTGAGGGAGTGTGTGTGTCCATGAAGCAATGAGGGGGGAATGGTCCTTCACATATCCCACAGCTGGGCCTGAATTCAATCTCTTCCCCAGAGACTTGTGCTTTGTTCACTGTCCCCAAGACAAACCACACAGGGTCCAAATAAGTGCTCTTGGGGGCTAAACCCCCTTGCAAGACCCACAAGGGACTTGGTTGGACCAAGATTGCTCAAGGCCAAGTTGGATGGGGCACTGAGCAACCTGACCTAGTGAGTGACATCCCTGCCCATGGCAAGGGGTGGAACTAGATGATCTTCAAGGTCCCTTCCAACCCAAAACTGTCAGTGAATCCATTCTATGATTCTCTCACCAGACCATCATCTGCTGGAGGAGAACTCCTACTTTTTGGGTCCTAAACAAGCCCTAAGACATCTCCAATATATCAGCACCTCAAACTGCTGTGTGTAAGTGCATATCTGCCCCAGGTGAAGGGAGTAGTACTCATGCCAGGAGAGAGAGGCAAAGATTTCACTACTAAGAAAGCTGATGGTGATTTCCCATCACCACCTCAGGTAGCCAAAGGGAGGGGACAGTGGTGGCAGGTAGGGTGTGAGGAGCACATCATCCCATTGCTGCAGATGTGGAACTCCAGCACCCATGGGTGAGGATGAATCAATCCTTACAAACACCACTGTTGTTTTTTAAGATCCACCCAAAGCACGTGGAGACCACAGCCCTTGATTGCTCCTTCACACCACCAGCTCAGTCCACCCTGAGCTTAATAACACACATGGAGGTAAGGAGAAGCTGGAGGGGAAGGTTCAGCCACAGGAGATGTTTGGATCAACAACCTCCATCAGGTCACAGCTTTGGGATAGCAGAGTTGAGGGAGCTGTGCAGGCAAAGGAGAAAGGCACAAGTCCTGGTGGTAATTTGGCTACTTGGCTTGGACTGCAAAGTCCAACTTGCCTGGCCAAGGCAAGAGCTAGGGACAGACCTGGCTGGCAGGGGCTGTGCTCGGTAGTAAAGCAAAAGGATTTATCACAGAGCTCATTAGAAAACATCTGGGCTCAGCAAATGACCTGGAATGCGACTCTGCAGCGGGGCGCTCCGCGGGAATGTGAGCTCCCGCAGGGTGAGACTCGAGCCAGCTGTTTCCTCTAATCCCATCAGCCTTCCCTTCCTCAGGGGGCCGAAGGAGAAAGTCCCCTTCCCTCCCCTCGGTGACTGGGATTAGTGGTTTCTCTGTAGTGCTGTGCCAATGCCTTTTGGGGCCCTGGGGCACAGTAAAGCCCACACCCCTCCCACCTCTGAGCAAGTCCAAGTGTGTTTAATCACTTCATTTTCCACCTTGCCCAATCCCTCCCTGCTCCCAGGCGCTCCAGGCCCCTCTGTCCCTCCCTCCTTTGCTTCCCCAGCAACTCAGCTCATGCAAAACGCTTCTCCTATTCAGTTCACGTCTGCAGGGGCAGTTTGGAGCAGGGAGGGCTGTGCACAGGCTCTTGGGCTCCATGTGCAGGTGCCCTCTTGCCTCTGAGTTCAAACAGCTTCTTTCTTTCTGCTTCAAAACTAACCAGTTGCCTCCAAGTCCATTAAATCAGTTCAACTCCCTCCAGCAGGTTAAATCCCCTCTGATAACATCTTATTTCTCTGCTGCACAACTTCCCCCTGCTGCAAAATCACACAGAACCTCTTGCTAGATCAACTCTTTCTCTTGCAGGCCCCAGCCAAGCTCAGAGCCTCGTCACAATAGGTGCTTGTATGTGTTTAGACACAGTTCTGGCACCGAGGAGGCTACAAACTGTCAAGCAGCAGGACAAACTTAGAACATCCACATGTGTGTGCAGGGAACATTTTGCACATTACCAAGAGGAAACCAGCACCCGCCTGCAACGAGGTGACTCACAGAGCAACACTGCACTGCTCTCCATGGGAAAAGCCTCAGGCACAAACTCTCTGGCCTTGGAGAGAAGCACCCAAACTCAGAAGGCTGAAAGGGCTCAGTTCTGAAGGGAAGAGTCAGCATTTTTTAGCAGTAGGATAAGAGAGAAAGAATCTTTATGTATTTGAAAGTAGACAAAACTCCTCTGCTCCAGGTTCCACAGCTCCCAGGTAATTCTGCCAGTGGTAGGTAATTCTGAAAGTGATAAGGCAAATGTGATTCTTAAAGTGATAATGTGATTTTCATGGTGCATAAAATGAGAAATATGGGACCCTGAGAAATCTGCTTATTGCCTCCCTCTCCTCCTGCCCAGGTCCAGGATTGCGATGTCTGAGACTCTTATTGCAGTTGGTGAGGAATGGAATGAAACTGCCCAGAGTTGTTAGCTTATCCCTGCTTTCCTGACCATGCTGGACCAACTTTTCATCACTCTGGTTTTAATCCTGGCACCAGACACTGCCTCAGTGGCTGCTCCAATGCACGACAAGAGTTAAATGTGAAACCCTCACAGGCTCATCCGGTGCTCTGAGGAGTCACAGTGACCTTCCTTCTATCTGCCAACCTACCTCTACTTCTACCTAATATGGGTATGAAATCCACAACTTCACAGATAGCAAACCAGAGCCTCCCACAGTCATGTTGCCTGCTAGGATGCTCCCAGAGATTTCAAGAAATGATTTCTCAGGCCTTTAAAAGAACCCAGTGAACTCCCTTTCCCTGTTCTGTCTGAGCTGGTGCAAACAGCAGGACTATGTGGAATTCCCCATACAGGTATTCCAGTACACCTCCAGTCCCATCCCACTAACACTCCTGCAGCTCCAGCCCCAAGATTCCATCCATCATCCAAAGATGCATTTACTGACATACGAAACATCTCTCCACAGATTATCTACACAGCCATGTCATCTTCAGTGAGAATTAAACAAAAAATGGGCCCTGTGCCTGGAAAAAGGAGAGAGGGAAGCACACACCATCAGCCATTCCCTCAAACAAACCCAAGGAAAACAGTCCAGAAGGGAGGAGCTGAAGAACAAAGCAGCAATGATCAGCACAGAAATAGGTTGTCTTCCATCTGAGCTCTATGCCAGGGACATCTCCAGGGAGTGTCCCAGGAGCAGAGTCTTTGAGTTGAAAACATTCTGTCTTCAGTTCATCCTGGATTAAGCCATGGGACAGGGACCAGGAACACTGCAGGCAACCTTTGTGGCCTTACACGTTGGAGAGAATTTATGGCCAACAAGAACAGTTGGATCATCTGATCTGAATCCATGTGTGTTACAGGTCATTTGGTTTCACCCAGTCACTCCCAGGTGGAGCTCAGTAACTTGTATTTAAGAGATCAAGAGCTGGAAAAGCTTCCCATTCCTCTACTAGCTCATCCCAGTCCCTGTCTCTAGTTCAGTGCCTCACTGCTTGTCTGTGTGGGTCAAACTTCAGCCTTCAGCCCTTGTTTCTCATTGTGCCTCTCCCTGTTAGCAACAATCCCTTCAGTTCCTGGAGTTCCACAGCCCCCAATTCTTGCCACCTCCAGGTATGATCAGTGTGGACATAGAACTTCATGTTTGACTGTACCAAAATCTGTGTGGCTTCACTTTTTCATTTACATAGCATCCCACCAAGAGCAGTGATTTGTCTGTCACCATATTTTATCTTTACTTCCAGATAATTAAATCAAACACAAATCTCAAGCATTATCTGCCTCCTGAGGGAGGCACAGTGTCCACAGAGCCCACAGCAGCACTGCTTTGCAAATCATGGGGCCATCAGCACATGAAATGATTTTCTTCTCCTGTGGCCTCAACCTCTGAGTGTAGGAAATGGCTCACTCACAGCTCGTTCTCCCTTATTACAGAATCACTCAGGTTGGAAAAGACCTCCAAGATCATCCAGTCCAACCTGTGACCCATCACACACCTTATCAACTAGACCAGAGCACTAAGTGCCACATCCAGTTGTTTCTTGAACACCTCCAGGGATGGTGACTCACCTCCCTGGGCAGCTCCTTGCAATGCCTGACAGCCTTTTCCATGAAGAAATTCCTCCTGATGTCCAAGCTGAACCTCCCCTGGCACAGCTTGAAGCCATTCCCTCTTGTTCTGCTGCTTGTTCCCTGGGAGAAGAGGCTGATTCCCACCTGGCCATACCTTCTGTCAGGTAGAAAGGAGATAGAAAGTTACTGCTCTGTGCTACAGCACCTTGTCCTGGAGAGCAGCACAGGAGTTTGGCAACTGTCAGAGCTGGACTCCTAAATCCTCGGGGAACACATGGCTCAGGGGAATAGTAAAGGGTTTGGGTTAAGCTGTTAGTCACTACTAACAATTTCAAGTGCAGCACCGAGGGGGAGGAAGAACATCCTCTACAACCTCTAAAAAGAAACACACTCCTTCATACAACAGGAGATTTATGAACTGAATTTGAACTGATCAGGCCATGACCTCTTCCAGGAAGGGGCATCCACACCTAACCCAGAGCTGGAAGCTTTACAAGCACCACCAATAAAGACTAGAGATGAAGAGTGATTTATTAGTCACCAACAACTTTCTCAGTATCTTTATAAGCTCCAGGAGGTTGGTATCCAGCACCACGAGGCACATCCAGCTCTAACAGCCAGCACTGCTGCACAGCTAAGTGCTGACAGCCAGAAGTCACCAGAGAACAGAGATCCACAGCTGAATTTCCATAAACTGTGTTCCCATTTAGTTTCAGGCTCAGCTCAGCGTTTCACTGTGGGTGGGCTATAGGCTGGACTCTGTGAGCAGTGCACACACAGTATGTACTATGTACTGCATACAGCTGCCTGTGGGAGCTGCTGTGCCAAAATTTGCACCAGCCCCATTTCCAAAGGCAGGAGTGGGGTGGGAGACGAGGAGGAAGGCTGTTTCTTACTGTGGGATGTGTGTGGCAGGGAAGGAAGCAACAAATCCCTGCCAGCTCTGAGTGCAAGAAGGGTCAGCAGTGCCTCAAAGGTTCAGAACACTGCTGAAAATGGGGTTTTTCCTGCAGGTCCCTGACCAGGTGCCTTCCAGCTACAGCATCAACTGGACCTCGTGGTGCATCAGTACCACATCCAGCACAGTCACTTCAGTCCACTCCTGCCCCCAGGGTTTGCATTTGCAATCAAATCACCTTCGTGATTTGTGTTGTTCCAAAAACTCAGTGAGAACGCAAGAAAAATAGCTGGGAAAGGAGTTCCTTCTCCTTTGGAGAATCATCCATGTGAACCCTCTGGAGGAGCTGAGTTATGCCATCACTGCTGCTCCTGCTGCTGGAGAGAGACTTTGGACAAGGGTCTGGAGGGACAGGACACAGGGAATGGCTTCACACTGCCAGAGGGCAGGGATAGATGGGATGTTGGGAAGAAATTCCTCCTGTGAGGTGCTGAGTCACGGGCACAGGTTCCCAGAGAAGCTGTGGCTGCTCCATCCCTGGGAGTGTTCCAGGCCAGGCTGGATGGGACTTGGAGCAACCTGGGCTGGTGGAAGGTGTCCCTGCCCATGGTTCCCTGGTAGAACCAGTCTGTGATTCTATTGTACTGGAATGCTGTTGTCTCCTTGATATCCTCCCTCTACCTCAGTTTGTTCCCTGAGTTCATATTGAAGGCAGATTTACTAAGGAAGTGACAATCTTCTGGTGTTCTTCCTCACCCAGCAGTGTCTGTAAGATGCAAAGAACTGGGAATACATTGCAGTATTTTCTCTCCTTACTGGATTGAAATTTACACCAGAGTCAGTATTGAGGATCTCAGTGCTTTACCCCAACCCCGTAACAAAGTCTGGACAGTAAAACTGAATTCCTAACTCTGCAGAGATTTGCCCTGAAGAATTTGGGGCAATTTGAAGACAACAAATGGTGGCAGAACATCTCCTTCTGGAGTCTCCCAGACTGTGAAGTGGGCCCTGAGCCTCCACGACCACGAACAAGTGAAGAACCAGGCAGGAAGGATGAGCTGATGGACTCCAACCAGAGTCCTGGCTGCACACCACATTTCCTCCACCACTTATCCCTGACCTACAGCTTCTCCCATCCTTCAAGGGGGAATTACAAACCCTCCTACCTCCCTTGAGCCCATCTGTTTGGTTTGTAAGTCCTCCAGGGCAGAGGCTGGTTTTTATTTGTGTGCACAGCACCACATACAGCAGGTCCTGCTCTTGGCCAGGGCTCCAGGCATGAGTGAAACACAAAGCAATGACGATATCTTGATCAAACACGAACAACTCAGATAAACAATAGAAAAGCAGCTTGATAGTTTTTTTCCTGCTGTCTCTGCTTTTCCATGACTTGTTTATTCATCCCAAAGCCTCAGTAGACAGCTAATCAAGCTGTTAAAGAGGCAGATTTGTGGTCAGTCAAGCACTTGGGGAGTTGTTAAACGTTCAAAACCAGTTCTAGTCAGCAAACAGTTTTTTTTTTTTTTTGTTTCCCTTCTCCTAGATAGTGCTGTGGCTTCTTTGCTCATTGTCTACTCACCATTTTCCTACCACAACAGTGATACAACCTCTCTACTAACAGGTCTCACTGAGCCTGGGCAGGGACACCTGCCTTTTCCAGGTCTATCTCTGCAGTGTTTGGTGCTGATCCAAATCACAGCAGAGTTAGACGAAGCAATGATTTCAGCAGGCTGAAGAAAGAAGGAAAAATGTGATAGTTTCCAGATGAGTGTATTATACTAAATTTAACATGCCTTTTGGTACTTAGAGTTTCCACTTTTCCCCCTTCCATTTATGTAATTAGAAATCAAGCAGCAGGAAATCATTCCTATTCCAACCTCGGTCGGGCTCTCCGCAGAGGGAAACAAGAGACTTGTCCTCACAAGAAGATATTTTGCAAAACTTACATGGACAGGTTCAAAAATGGGTTTGGAATAACACATCTTTAATGAACTAAAGCCAAACAAATACAGACTCTTTGTGTGGTAGTGATAGTTGCTTATACATATACATATATATATCCAGACAGACAAGCAAGGCAGCTGTGAAAAAAAAGAACACCCCAAAAAATTCAGTTCTTACCCCATTTAAGCAATGACAAACTTCATTTCTACTTTTAAATTGTGCAGTTTTTCTACACTCACCATTTTGAATTCACATTGATGAGTAATAATATTCAGATTATTCTCACTCTAGCAAGAGAGGGAATCACATTGATGAGTAATAATATTCTGATTATTCTCACTCTAGCAACAGAGGACACAGTCTCCAACCAGGAGAGCTCCAGGGCCAGGAGAACCACCTGATCAGAGTGGATCAAAGTAAGGATTGACTCTGTGAAGTCCTGTCTGAGCTGCAGCAGTGTGAGAGCAGGAGAGCTCCTCACCAGGGACATGAATTAAGTGGCACAGCACTGACTAAAGCTTCTTGTGCATGTTGACAGTTGTTACATTCAGGGTTGCCACTGCTTTTGTGTCTCCTGGTTCTTACCCAGGCTGATGCTCTTCCCTCCAGTGGCTTCCCAGCCTGCAGCACACACACAGAGAACCCAATCAAAGCCCTTTCCAAACCACAGAGGAGCTGTGGCTCCAAAGTACATAGCTCAAATGAAGAATTGGGGCTGGATAAAATGATTCAAAATTGGGAAGAAAGGAAGATCTCCTGTTTTCAATGAGCTGTTTTGCCCTGACTGCTCAACGCAGTCCGGTGAGGGAGGAGGTGGAAAAACAAGGACATGCCGGAGCAATGGTCCTGGATGGTATCATGCTCTGACAGTCTTAATGCTGCTCTGGCACCAAAGCTGTTTTGTTTCACAAGTCCTTTGCTCTAGGCAAAGCTCCTCAGTGTCTGCTGACTCTGGGCACAGCTCAACATGTTTCTCCAGTGTGCAAAATCCACACACAAGTGCCCAGGACTACTGCAGCACCCACACCACAGCTCAGGCCCCTAAGAGAAGGAGTTCCTCCAGCCCTCTGCACTCCCCTCAGTCCATTCCCTTCCTTTCCTGGCATGGCTTAAAAACCAAACATTGCACAACTTGTTTTCCTTTGTGTTTCTCTTTCTGGAGAGGAGGTTTTTGTCACTCTGTCAGCACTCACCATGCAGAACAGGCTTTCAATAAAGGCAGGTTCCATGTCCATCTATACCATTCCCTTTCTATCTGGAGACACTCCTTGTGCTACACAGACAACACACAGCAAATGTGGGACAAAGAGGTCCTTGAGGGTCAACTCCATAGCTAGAAAACTGTGCTGAGTGAAGAAGCAGTGAAGAACCTCTTGAGCCAGGAGAAGAGCAGCAGACAACACACCAACAAGTCATCACAAGGACTGGGGGTAGATGTAAAGTAAAAAGGAGCACTTGGAACAGTGTTTTGCCAAGGTAATAAAGAGCTTTAAATATCTGTGCCCCATTCCCAGACACTGAAACCTCTGCGTTCTCCTGGGGAAAAGGGTGAAAAAACAATCAGACTCAAAGGTAAGCTGAGAGCCAGATGGCATGAGGAGCTGTTTACCTCACCCACTATCCTGGGAAGTTTACAAACCAGGGTCACTCCATGACCCAAAGCTCCAAGAGCCAACACTGACTTGCTGCATCAGTCACACAGTTTGGATTTACCCTTTTGGACTGTGCCTCTTCCGAGAGGACAAAAATTCCAGTTTTCAAGGGCTGTACAAACAGGACATAGGAGTATTTATATTCCTCTCCAAACACCAGCACAAGCAGCAGGGGGCTAGAGGGTGATTTATGAGGTGGGAATGCTCCTTTGAAGTGGCTGTTGGCCGGGGGCTGCCTCAGGAGTGGGGAGGAACACACGACGGATGCTGTGCTGAAGAGCTCTCCCAGTGACTTTGGCCCAGGTGGTCACAGCTGTTAGGTACTGAAGTTCTCTCCTTCCATTCTCTCTCTCTCTCTCACCCACAGACAAAGTGAACACACCAGAGAAGGCCATTTTCCTTTTATTTATTTCCCAGAAGAGCTCTCCCTTGCGCTTTTCAGACACGATACAAAACAAGCAACAGAACTTTGTTTCCTAGACAGAAACAGTTTGTTGGAGTATAAAGAGTTACTGGTGATCGGTACTGAACAACGTTGGCTTATTCCAGGGGCACTTCAGTATTCCTGAGGAATAATCATTGATTTCTCCTTCCTTCCCACTGGGATAGTCTTAGTCATTAGTCACTGTTCCTGTAAAGCAAGAAGGCTTAGATTATTGAAAAGCCACTTGGGTTCCTTACCTGGAAGGTGCTGCAGGATGGAAAGCAAGTTCTGGAGCTTAGTAACCTTTCCAGAAGGTACACCAACATTTTCAGCCTCTGCTAGAGCAAGTTGTGTGTGGAGAGATTCAGCAGCAGAACCATGCCATGTTTTCATGTATAACCTTCCCTCCTGGTAAACTGGATCCTCCAAAAAAACCAACATTATTGTTCAAGTTACCTCTTCACAGACTGAAGAGAAACCAGACAGAAATCAAAGCCACTAAAGGGCAGGAGGAAAGGCTGCAGTTGCCTTCTTGTTTACTTGCACATCAATGTAATCCATCACAGCCCAGGGCTGTGGGGCTCTGAGTGATCAATACAGGCTAAAGAACCAGAAAAATATGGTGTTTTCCATTTTGCACTGAATTGAGCCTGTGTAACTCACAGCCACAGCATCTGAAGCCTTGAAATAATTGCTACATGCTGACTTTCAACTCTGCTGAAGTCACAGGGAAATCCCCTTGGTCAAATCACTTTAGAAGCCTCAGACTCTGGTGAGCATAAATTAGAGCTTTGCTGCATTTTAAGCAGTCTCTTGGTCTGCCTGAATGGCTCCTGCTCTGCTGTTAAGAGTTTCAGGATCACATTGCTGACCCAAAGGATGAGCAGTGAGATGATCCAAGTTTCAGTCAGAACAGCTGCAGAGTCACTTTGTGATCCCCTGATTACTAAGTATCGTGAAGGTTTTGTGTCCTCTCTCATTCTCACTCAGAATTCAGACCTTGATCCTGAAGAATCAAGAATCCCAACTTGGTAAAGCCCCACATAACCTGCTCTGACCTCACAGCTGACCCCCATGACCTCCACAAAGTCCTTTTCAGCTCGAGTTATCCTGTGATCCTGTGAACTTGACAGGCTCAGGAAACTAGAAATCATTCCAGCCAAGTTAATCTGTTACGTTTCTCTCTCTCAATGAAGCTGTTTTCTTGCAGGATCTCTCATGTTGACAAGTTCACATTTGAGCAGAACTCAATTTTGTAAGGAAGTCCTACAGCAATTAGTTACAACAAATTTTCTAAGAAAAAACCAGATGAGTGATAATGCCACAATATTTTCCACGCTCCTCACCAACAGGAATGAAATAATTCTGTTGTAATAACCCTGGAGCCTTTATCCATGACACGACAGCTTGGAGGGAATTAATGACATTAACCATTCCATGGCTCCATCCACACTCTCCCTCCTCCCTCAGCTTGCTCAGCCTCTTGTGCCAGGGAAAGCCATGGAGACAGTGCACTGGAAACTATTTGTCTAGCCTTGTGTGCCATGCAGGCAGTTGTGCTGCTTCTGTGAAGTGTCCTCTCAATTACCTCATGCTCCCAAGGACCACCCTTGCTCCAGAGCACAGATTAGTCCCTAATCCCAACAAAATCCCTTACCAGGCTGAGCTGACAGTCAGTTTTGTGCTGCCCAACATCCCTAGGAACATCCTTGAATGAATTATGCTTTCTCAGAGCATGTCTGTGGCTTCACACGTGATAAATGTCCTGTTGACATGTCATTCCAGCTGCTTTTTGGGGAGTATTACCCTCAGGATGGTGTGGAAAGCTAACACATCTTCACGTTAACAAATGTGGCCAGAAGAGTCACACACAGACTTTTGAATCTGGGCAATGCTCTCTCAGCTGTATCCAAGTCACAGTTTCTCTATATTGCTCTCCAAGGTATTTTATTCCCAAGGAGCTGTTGGAGAATCTTGTTTCCCTTTCTTAACAGGCAGCTGGAGAACACATTTGTAAGCAGGTATGCCTGGTAGGGCTGCAGAAGGCAAAGTTCACCTACAGTAAATCTAAGGACTGAGCTCAACTTCCAGCTCTGGATGCACCAGGAGCAGCCTAAAAACACCTCCAGGCCTCCTTCATCAGGCAGATGAGTGATCCAGGAGCAGTTTGTGCACTCTGTGTACTTCAGGAACAGCTCCTGGCAGAGTATTTTCCCTCAGCACTTCCTGAAGTAACTGTAAATATGTCCTGGTGGATGTCTCTCCTCTGGTCTCATTGCAATGACTGTGCACTGTTGGCACTTTGTGAGCTCACAAATGGTTCCACAAATGATCAGTGCTAAGGCTGAACTCACTGAAATGATCTTCTTCAAAACTGCTGAAAGTGTACAACGTTTTCTGACTAATTACTACATCACTATACAGCCAAACAAGCCACAAAACTTACAAGTGATCAGTGTTCTCATGTTGAAAAAAAAAAGCCCCAAACCCTACGGGAGATCAAAGCTCTGCTTACACAGGCAGATCTACCTTAAGTGCCTGACATGACTTTCAGTTTCTTCCCAGCTCATCTCTTTCAAACTCTGAAGAATCTTAGTATTTGTCTAGTTTCTCTGCTTTTCTGACCTGTATTTTTATTACAAGTGTTTTCAGAGCGGGGGAAAATCATAGAATCAACCAGGTTGAAACCCTACGGGAGATCAAAGCTCTGCTTACACAGGCAGATCTACCTTAAGTGCCTGACATGACTTTCAGTTTCTTCCCAGCTCATCTCTTTCAAACTCTGAAGAATCTTAGTATTTGTCTAGTTTCTCTGCTTTTCTGACCTGTATTTTTATTACAAGTGTTTTCAGAGCGGGGGAAAATCATAGAATCAACCAGGTTGGAAAAGACCTCCAAGACAAGATAGTCCAACCCTCCCGTGGTCACTAGACCATGGCACTAAGTGCGACATCTAGTCTCATCTTCAAAACCTCCAGGGATGGTGAATCCACCACCTCCCTGGGCAGCACATTCCAATGCCTGAGCACTCTCTCCAGAAAAAACCTCTTCCTAATAGCCAACCTAACCCTCCCCTGGCAGAGCTTGAGTCTGTGCCCTCTTGTCCTACCTGGAGGCTCTGTTAAGCTAATTCCATTCCATTCAGCTCATTCAGTTTATGGTTAAACACAGTTATTAAAGTTATTAAAAACGTCTGAGGGGTGAGGGAACTAATCCTGCTCTGGCAACACAAGTTTCTTCTTCCTAGTTCTCCTCTGGGAAGAGAATACCCATTGAAATGGATGTGGTAACTCATAAACAGTTACTGACATAAACTGACTTTGATACTTACTTTTACAAATTTACCATGAAGAAGATATGGAGACTGGAAGTCATGTTGACAATTGGAATAAGCCATTCCTAACCCCATCCCTGACCCAAAAGTGATAGGCCATGTCTTTCCTGTGGGGGAGGCAAGAGGAGAGGAGAAGTTAAAAGTCAAGTTTGGTATCTATCAGCACCAAGAATAAGTTACTAAAAGATCTCTCTAGGCATTTCCAAGTTCTGCAATCCTAAACTGAGCTACAAACCAGGCACTGCAGAAGAACAAGAGTTAACAGTAAGACATCACACTTGGAATTTAACAGAGCAACCTCTGAGTTCAGTGTCTTACTGAAAACCATTACCAAAGCAGAGCTGAAGAAGAACTAAGATCAGTTTTAAAGCCCTGGCAAGAGTGGCATAAACTGATGTCTAGACACATGGCTCCAGTGACTTGGCTCAGGGTTTCCTGCAATTCCAGGATCTGGGCTGAGCACGGGAGGAGCTCAGAGAGGCACTGTGGGGAATAACCTTGTTACACAACAGCTGGACATTCAGGGAACTCCATTTCAACTGGAAAGACAGGACAGGTAATGAAGGAATGGGTCTAAGGTGCTAATGAAGTTTTCTCGGGTTTAAATTGGGGAATCAGGGAGAGAGGTGACTGCAGAGCACTTACTTTTGAAGAAGATGACTGAGAAAACAATTCCTAATCCAAATCCAGCACCTGTGAGAAGAAAAGCAGGGAGTGAGGACTAAGATAATGCAGAGTCATAAAAAATTATTTAGTTCTTTACAGGATTTCTTTGTTCCAATTCAGAAAGATCAGACTGTATCTGACACCAAACAAAGTGTTGTCAAACAGCAACTCTGAAACACACAGTTCTTGGTTTCTCAGCACTAATTCAGACTAGAATCCCAACATAACAAGTCCATTATCAGAAAGATTTGGGAAACAAAACCAGACTCTCATCCCAGGGAAAGTTCCTGAATTTCTGTCACCATCTACAACGTGGAATGAAGATTTATTTGGCTCGTTGTCAGCGAAGGAGAAACACTTAAACGAAAACTTATTGTGTCCTTGAGCTTTAGGTTGTGCAGATGAATATCTCGTTGTGTTTCCTTTATCTCACTGCTTTAACTGCTTCAATGTGTGTCCTGAGGGCAGCAAACTTTGAAGCTTTGTGTTACCCTATACCTTACAAAAGAAAGCTCTAGGCTGCTTATCTTTCACATCCACAACATTCATTATGGAGCATATTTAAACACATTAGGAATGAAGCACTTTTCACATCCTTCTACTATATATAGAAATAACTGCGGCAGTTGAAGAGAATTTATCCAACAGATTTAACAAGGATTTTTGCTTTCCTTGGAAGGTGAGTTGAAGATTTGCTGCAAGAAGTCAGGCAAGTCTGCAAAACTCCTCTCAGGACCCAATAAATATACCAGTGAAAACTTGGAGCTGAGTGGGCAAATTTTACCTTTAATTATAGCCACTAAAGACAAGAATTTTAGATAAGACAAGGAAGGACAAAAGTTTAAAAAAAGAAAAAAAAATCAGCACATTAAACATATAGAGAGAGTTTCAGGCTCATTTTGCAGCAAACACATCCTGTTAGGGCTTTCAATTCTCTCCTTTCAAGACAAGAAATCTAATTTAAGTGCAATGAGTTTGTTAATTAAAATACATCTTTTTCTGTATGCCTAAAAGCATGTGATCCTTATTTGAGCAGTAAGTCAATGCCAAGGAATCCTGTACCCTCCTGGCATATAGGAATGACTCCCTTTAAGTTTCCTTCTGCCCTTCAAATCCTTTTTCCTTGCAAAAATGTACTACAAGTAGTTTCTATTGAGGAACAGATTGCTCAAACAATACTTAACACACCCTAAGTACCTTAGGATCCACCACCAAGTACATCACTAAGCATCCCAAGATTTTTATTGATCATAAAACCTTGCGATGACCAAATAAGATCTGAGCCAACCCCCTTATGTTTACACTCCTGTTAGGACCTCACCATCCATATTTACTGAGCTGGAAATCAGAGTTGATTTGAAAACTCTTTTCATTTTACTCCAGATTTTCAGTTGTGCCAGAGGTAACTACTTTTCCAGGTCATTACAACTTGGGGTAGGCTTACAAAACATTCAGTGCAGGAAGAACTCTGCCTGCCTGCCAAGTGGTCCTGACACAACTCCCCCACACATTTTAGAGCCTGAGCTCTCTGCAGAAGGTCAGGTTTGCTCTCTAATCATTTGCACAGCTAAGGCAAAGTCTTAGATCCTCAGATGTCTGCTCAGAGCTTCAGGGATTTTCTGCACTTCAGACAGCAAGAGATAATACAACACTCCGTGGAGCATCTCATGCAAACAGCCAAGTGCTCACACCGCACTGGGAGAGACATCAGGCACTGCCAGAGCCTGCTGATTCCCCCTCTCCCCTCCCCACCAGCCTTCCCTCTGCACCTCTGCTATATTCCAGCTGCTGTTGGCTCTCCCAGAATGTTTATGCCATTAAGGATAATTACTATCTCCATGAATTCATCCAAGGGACAACGTTTGGCCCTCTGACCCACCTCCCCTGCCAGCCTGGGCCTACCACACACACTTGTGCTGCCTCTTTGCCTTGGGCTCTTGTGCTTCAGGGCTGACAAGGACTGTCTGGCAGGAATTCCTTCTGCTCTGCCAGCACCAGGGGGTTTGGAGCTGCCCAGTTCA
>NW_008668844.1:16891-26183 GCF_000695815.1 Acanthisitta chloris
CCTGTCCCAAAGAAGATCCTCTCTGCCAATCCAAACAGTTTAGCTAATCAATGAGAAATCATTTACAGGATGACAAATTCTTCATCATCTCCATGCACAGCCTGGACAGCTTCTAATGGCACCACATTTTCCATGTTCCCAGTCAAACCCACATTCTTCTCACCAGCCTGGTGGTGAACTGCTTCATTTTTTTGTCTTAAGACAACTCTGCACTACAAGGAATACAATTTCTTTCCTTCTACTCCCAGAAATCATCATTTTCTTGGGTTCTTTTCACCTCCTTCAGATGTTCTCTCACATTACAGCCCCTCTGTAAGGGCTCCACACAGATGCCATCAATTGCTTCCCCTTGGCCATGGGGGAAGCTACAGGATACACTTAAAAGGTGAAAAATTTATTATTTCTGTCAACTGCAATTCAGCCTAAGCCTAAAACAGAAAGTAAGTCCTCCCCCACAGCAACACCACTGTGAAGCAGATGTGGTCCAGCATGACTGACTTAGGAAAGCCTGTGTTTTCCTAAGAAAACTTGGGTTTGAAGCAGGAAATTTGAAGGGATTCTTCCTTTTTTTTTTTCAGGCAAAGGCAATTTCAGAGGCTATCACTGCACCCTGTTCCAGCAGGAAGGGGAGTACAGTGAGCAATCAGCACAAAAAGGTGATGGTGAGATACCTGACGCCTTGCTTCAAGTCATGAAAATGCTACAGAAGTGAGAGAGGAGCTGTGACAGCTAATGGGGTTTGGGTTTCTCTATGAGAAGGCAACTGGAGCAACAAAGAAAAGTACCTCAGTCTTCCTCATCTCAAAGGCAGTTTGGTTCACTCCAGGTTACAGTCTGGGCTGAAAACTGTCGTGACCAACAAGAAACCTCCTCACTCTGCCAGTGCATATATAGCACTTGCTCTTTTCTCCTGGGTTTTACCATTTCAGAACTGGTTTTAACTCACAACCAGAACCTTCAAGCTACATTTAATTCCTTAGGCTGCCTGGTTAGGAACCTCTTGCTGTGGATAGTTTGTCACTCATCTTTATTCCACTAGAAAGTATTTGTGGTTATGTGGTCATTTCCTGTGTCTCCAGGACCAAGGGGGAGCAAAACCATCTTGCCTTGAGAGCAAAGCAATGCCTTTCACTTTATTTCTCTGTACACTTCCACCAGAGATAAACAACGGCAGAGCCCTTGATGACTTTTACAGGTTGAAGTTCTCACATGCTCAATTCCCTTTCAAAGAGACAACACTTCAAGGTTTCAAAGAGCCTCTCCCACCTGAGCAGGGAACATGCAGCCACAGCTGTTCCTCCCAGAGATCAGCACCTCCAGGCCAGGCTTTAACTTCATGACAATAAAACATGAAAGGTTTCTCTTACAATAAAAACAAATGAACATGGAACAGCTAAGGGTTTGATCCACACTGGGCACATTTTCCCTCTCTTCTTTGCATGACAGACTCCTTGGAGGAAAAGGCCACAGGAAAGAGTACAACATATTTTTCACCTTCTCTGACAGTTTAAAATGTTTAACTAGAAAAACAGCCTCTTCCACCCCACATCCATCACTGCAGCCTAAACTCATTTACGGTGTCAGCAGGGGACAAGACAGCTCTGGGGACATCTCCCTCCTGCTCCCAGACTGGCACAGCCACAAGGAACTGGGGCTAGGCAGGAACTTAGGGCTGCAAACCCTTTTCATTCCACTTTTTTTGGCTCTTACCCCTTCCAAGGACAACTCAGGGTACCTCCAATCAATCTAACACGCAGAGGAGCACGTGCCACACACCCAACAGGACAGCAAAGTGTCTCAGGGAGGAATACAAATCTTAAGAACATCTGGGAAAAACTTCGTCTACAAATCAATCAACAGTCCCTCCACGAGCAGTATCACAGTTCCCCCCAGGCTACCCAAGTAGCTGTGGGCTGAGGCAGCTATAGGACAGTCACACCTTTGCTTCCAGAGCTTGCAACTGAAAATAGAAGGACTTCAATATGCCCACTGACATCTGGTAAATGTGCTGCTGTTCCTATAGCAGCTGGAAGGTTCTCAGTTACTTAATGTGCTGACAAAAAAGAAAATTATTATTTTCCTTTGCCATTCCTCACACAAACATAAAACTCAGAGTTTCAGCCTCCTCTGCTTCCCATTCTGTTATTTTACAACTATTAAATGACTGAAATAACTGAAGAAGGAACTCCTGGAAGGTGGTTCTTGTTCCAACAAAACAGCAACCACTCTGCACAGACAAGACTTTCTAAAATAGGTCATGGACTTGGCCCAACAGAGGAGATTTCTTCCCAGTGAGCAAGAGAGCTTCCACTGGGATCAAGAAAACCTTCTGAGCATGGTTAGCTCCTCTCTGGGGACAGGGACAGCAACAGCTTCAAGGCTCAATAGATCTCATCCATGAGCCTGATGTTTCAGATGAGCATCAGCTCAGTCCAGCACCAAAATTTGCTTTAGGTAAGGAAATACCCTAAAGAAGTCAAGTTCTTCCAAACAAACTAAAAAGGCAAATAACTCTCAAAACTCTATTCTCCCTCCTGTTGTAGGGTGTCTCATCCTGCTCCCCTCCAACCCCTCTTTGAGAGACAGAGAGAATTGTTTTGCAGAAACAGGGAGGAAAGCTGTCCTCACACACCAGGGCCTTCCCAGGGCAGCACTTAGCTCCAGTTGGAAATCCAAGACCATGAAATCACTTATTTACGGAGAGAATTAATGTTAAGCAGACTCTTAGCAAGGTCTTAGTAGCAGGAATCAGATTTGCTTCAACCCCCAACTTTGAAGCTCTCATTGCCATCTCCCCTGTGGTGTGGACTGTTTAGAGAGCAGACAGAAAAACGAGCAAGGACACTAGAAGAAAACATGGGGAAACTATACACTGAGTACTCAGGGAAAAAGAAAAAAAAAGTATGTTTTGTTTTCTTCTAGCATTTGGCTGCAGTAACACAGAATCTTTGGAATAACAGAGTATTATTATCCAGATATTATAATCAAATATCACAACATGCTTTCAGGGGCCACTTCCACCCTTAAGCACTCCTCGGGTCAAACACTGCCCCAAGGCAAACCTTGGATAAACATCAGCACTTCTCAGAGGGACAGGGAGCAGCAGGGAGTACACCCTTGGCACTCCAGGATCTGAGCAATCACAGGGATCATGGACCAGGAACTTCATCCTCGAAGCAGTGAAGGAGCTGGTGAGGCCTGAGGGCACACATATTTCCTCCCTCTTTTCATCAGGGAAAGGGAGAGGAGTGAAAGCTGCTCTTGAGACACTGCAGCTTTACTCAGAGGGTGCTGGCACAGAGAAGCTGTGGCTGCTCCATCCCTGGGAGTGTTCAAGGACAGGTTGGAGAAGAAAAGGCTCCAGGGAGACCTTAGAGCCCTTTCCTGTGGCTCCAGGAGAGGGGCAGAGGGACTATTTACAAGGGTCTGGAGGGACAGGACAAGGGGAATGGCTTCCCACTACCAGAGGGCAGGGATAGATGAGATATCGGGAAGAAATTCCTCCTGTGAGTGTGCTGAGGCATTGGCATAGATTCCCAGAGCAGCTGTGGCTGTTCCATCCCTGGGAGTGTTCAAGATCAGGTTGGATGGGGCTTGGAGCAACCTGGGCTGGTGGGAGGTGTCCCTGCCCATGGCAGAGGATGGAATGAGAGGAGCTTGAAGAGCTTTAAGGTCTCTTCCAACCCAAACCACTCTGAGATTCTATGCTCGATATTGCCCCAAGCTTTTAGACAAATCAGAGCTGTGCTTGCTCCAAAAGCACATCTGTAACAAACCAGCAAGACACTCACAGTATGCAAAACGCACCTGCCAGGAAGTTTACCTTGTCTGACTGCAATAAAACATGTCACTGATGAAAACAACAGCGTTGCTGAAGAGATGCTAGCAGGCAAACACACATTTAGGGCTTGGCAAACCTGACTGAGGGTTGGCAGTGCTGCTGCTGCACAGCCACCCAGCACAGGCTGGGGCAGTGCTGACGTCTGCTGGCCCAGCTCAGGAACAGGCAAACCAGAGCAACAAGTGGTACTGAGGCCTCTCCTGGGCAGCAATGCCAAGGAAAGGAGCCTGATCCTTCTCAAGCCTCTCCCTCCCCATTTACTATCAAGGATGTGTCAGTGTCCTTGAGGGTAATAACATCCCTCAAAGGATTTTCTCAGAGAACTGTATTGGATGGAACAAAGCACAAAAAGAGTTGTTCCCACCTACTGCTGGAACACCCCAGGGAGCAAATGAGTGGTTTGGGATATCACTTGGCTACAGTCCCTTTTCCCCTGGGCAGTGTCACTGAGTGCCACCTCCCAAAAAGGCACAGCTGGCATCTCATCAATGCACTAATGCAGATTACCAGGAAGTCAGAGCACTCTGGGTTCAATTCCAGCAGAGCAGAGCTTACATCTTCCGGGCTTTGCAAAAGCTGCACTAGCAGATGATGGAGGTCACAGCCCTCCTCTCAGGCTTTCTTGCACCAAAGCACACCAAGAACAGGCTGGCACAGCCCTCAGTGCCAGGCAGTGAGCTGGTGGGGCACACCTAGGCAGGGCAGAGCTCCTGACTCAGCTCCATAGCCAGCCAAGAGGGACAGCAGGGCACAAGGCAGTTATTCCTAAAGATTTTCTTGTCTTTTTCTTCCAGCACAAGACAACAGCCCTTGATTTGTACATGGTTCTTGTATTCAGAGCTCTGTGAACATCATACTTAAATATTGCTGTTAGATTTTTGACCAAAAGCCTTTGTCCACCTCTTCCAAAGAAAACATTTGCTGCTGTCTGTGCTGCCTCCCTGCACAGCCTGAGACAAGACACAAGGAGCAGAGCTGGATCTCCTGCACGACAAAGGAAAGGAACTCACACAATGTGTGCTCACACCACATCCATGTTCTCCAGAACAAAGCCCCAACTGGAGCACAAGCCTTCTGACCTGGTAGCTAAGCCACATTACAATTGTTAACCAAAAGAAAAAAAAACACTTCAAAACAGGAATTTCAGGATTTTTGTATATTTAGACAAAGCCTAATCCAGTTTCCAGGGAGTATAATCAAGTTTTATCATTATATAGACTGACTTTATCCTATTCATAACCATGTGAAGGGTTATTTAAATACACTGACAGTGCAATCCATACAGTGATTCCCTCTGAAATATTCAATCTGGAACGACACAAACAATCCAACTTCACCCTTGCCATTACCAGAACAGCTATTCAAGCAGGCCAGATGATGCAAGCCAGAAGAGATCATGTTAACAGTTGCAGGAGAACTCAAAGTGGCTTTTTTCTCTTAAAAAAAATAATCTTTATTAAATGGAAATTAGAAGCATTTTATTTTCAGATGTCAAAACAGAGGATTAGAGGAAAATGAACATCACTGCACTGAGTTATTTACAAGCTTCCAGGCTGAATTTTGGTCAATCACAGACATATATCAAAACATTTCTTTCCTGCAAAAAAAAAGGGGGGAAAAAAAGAGCCTCAACATAGCAACTTCACACAAGTCATGAAGCAAACAGCTTCCCTAGGATTGCCTTTCAGCATCAAGGAAATTACAGTGTTCACTTAGAACTCCAACAGCCTCTAAACAAACCAGGACACACAGAGGCACACAAACCTCCCTCCCTTCCACACACCCTCTGTATTGCTCCTCTGTCCCCTGGAAACAGCATCTAATATTTTGTCCAAAATTACAGCTTTGCAGCAAAACCAACTCTGTCAGTATTTCATGAGTGTCTCTGCAAACAAACAGACATGAACTATCAATTGGTTAAACAAACAAACTAACCCTTTAACCAGGGGTGGGAGCAGGGAGGATGGAGGAAGACCACAAGATTATTTACTTCATCATCTCATCTCTGCTGAGCTCCACTGATGAAAGGAAGAACTGTGAAGGACACAGGAATCCATAAAGTTTTGTAAATGGGGAAGGAAATGAAAGTCACTACAGTTTGATACTCTGTTCCCACACACGAAATGAGCAACTTTTCTTTAACAAGAATCAGTGTCAGGACCAAAAAGGGAACAGAGATTATTTCGATGGGTGAAAGCTTTGGGAATGGTGTGAAGCACAACCAGCACCAAAAAAAAAAGGCTATGAGCACCTGAACTCCATTTAGCAATGTCTCCGTGTTCAGTGCAGAGGTTAATTGACTCTTTGAAATGAAACACTCTCTTAGCAACACCTGACAACATTCTCTGTTTGCAAATAACAGGAAAACGGTTCACACTGAATTACAAACTGCACACAGGTAGTGCCCAAGAGCTCAAACCCAAAATACAGCGTTTCAAAAGATGCAGCATAAGATAAATATTTATTTTGGGTGTTTTAGTGGCAGGAGATCAAGGTTTTTTTTCCAGGAGTTTGATCTCCAACGACCACAAACAACACAGCTCACTGCACACAGGCTCACCGAGCAGAGTGGGAAGGCTGAGAGGGTAAAGAGAGGCTACACAGTCCCAGCCAGAATGTAAGAACAGATTACTGCTAATAAAACCAGTCCGGGAGTTCAGCTCCTCTTCTCCTTCCCATGTCCCTCCAGCCCTCACACTAACCCACAGGAGTTATGTGTCCACAGTTCTCAGACACTGGGAACTGCCCCCCGTGCAAGGCTTCAGAAATCCAGTGCTTCCCTTTGCTCAGAGGGTCTGGAATAGGAAAACACAAGACTAATCACAGTGTTTGTTTTGCCCAACCATCGGCTGGAAAGATCTGGACATAGCCAAGAAGGATGTAAAGGATGTTTGGGAAGGAAATTTTGGCTACCAAAAGGGAAAGACCAACAAAAAAAAAAAAGTGAGGAATTGGTAAACTACATCCCACATAACAAGCAGCTAAAGTCTCAAAGTTCTCTCCCTCCTTCTCTCCCCTCTCCTCTCCCTCTCCCTTTCCAGTGTCACAACTGTCCTTGACAGCTTATTGCAAACTTCACAGTACTATTACCAAACCAATCACAGCCACACAAGGTTTCCATGTCCCTGCAGAGAAAACAATGCTTTCCACTGGGATAGCCTGGAAAAGTTTAACACACAAACTCACTCCACATTTAAAGGCCATCATCATCTCCACTCACAAACCACTGGAATGGAACAATCTGGAGGTTGTTGTGACTTCCAAAGTTCATACTGAGTCATTAGTTGTTAAAGCCACAGAGGAGGTTCCCAGCACAAATGCTTCAGTGACTGATCAATCAGAGCACACAGAACAGAAACACTCACACATAAACACATGTCCAAGGCCATCCCGCTGGGTTTGGTGATAAGATGAAGTCAAAGAGCTGCAGGGCACATATCCTTTTTGGGCAATCTAATGAAGAAGGGGAATTTGAGACCCAGCACCACTGTGAAGCCAACACTGGGAATCCTCAGTCTAGAGCTCTAGTGCACAGGTCAAAGCACATTTTCCTTCTTCTGTTGTCACTTTAGGGTAGAAGAAAACTCCAAATGACAACAAAAAGCTGCTGGAGGGACGTTCTGCACCAAGGGCACCCTCAGGAGGTGTGCAGGGACACAGCTGAAGGATGAGACTACCCAGAGGGGCCTGGATACACTCAAGTATGAGTGAAACCTCATAGGAATCTCATAAGGTTTAACAAGGCCAAGTGCTGGTGCTGCATCTGGGTCAGAGCAACCCCTGGGATCAATCCAGGCTGGGGATGAGCAGATGGAGAGCAGCCCTGAGAGAAGGACTGGGGTGCTGTGGGAGAGAGGCTGGACATGACCCAGCCCAGGACCCACTGTGTGTGCTGGGCTCATCTCCACAGCCTGGGCTGCAGGTGAGGGGAGGATTGTGCCTCTCTGTTCTGCTCAGGTGAGACCCACCTGCCTCCAGCTCTGGGGTCCCAGCACAGGAAGGACATGGAGCTGTTGGAGTGAGTCCAGAGAAGGCACCAAGATGATTAGAGGGATATGGATCACCTCTGCTATGAGGAAAGGCTGAGAGAATTGGAATTGTTCAGCCTGGAGAAGAAAAGGCTCCAAGGTGACCTTATTGTGGCCTTCCAGGACCTTAAGGAGCTATAGGAAAGATGGAGAGACACTGTTTAAAATGGCCTGGAGTGGCAGGACAAGGGGGAATGGCTTAACTCTGCCAGAGGGCAGAGTTAAATAGCACATGAGGAAGAAATTCTTCCCTGTGAGGTGCTCAGGCACTGGCACAGGTTGCCCAGAGCAGCTGTGGCTGCTCCATCCCTGGAGGTGTTCCAGGCCAGGTTGGATGGGGCTTGGAGCAACCTGGGCTGGTGGAAGGTGTCCCTGCCCATGGCAGGGGGTGGGACTGAGTGGGCTTTAAGGTCCTTCCAACCCAAACCAGTCTAGGATCCCACAAAATCAACCCTCATTCCACTTTTCTCAGCCCCCAGGGGAGGATGTACAGGATTCCTACATGTCCATGTCCAGCTGCAGCATGGAAAAGTCTTTGTTTATAATTTGACATACTTAATATTTTATGATAAAGCAACCAATGCTATGGAAACATAAACAGATCCAGATCTGTTTGTCAGGCAAACCTGAATAGAATTTCATCAGGAAAAACACTGCTGTGGAGCACTTGACACTTTTCAAAGGTCTGTTATAAACAATGGAAGTTTCAGTTTACTTAAAGTTATTAAACATCTTTTCTAATGGAAAAGTATTAGGCAACTAAACCCCCTGAGTTCCTCATCAGCTTCCAAGCACAAAGCCACTGCAGCAACAAGAGATAAACACTCACATTTCCCAGAGAGGATTTATGGCTCTGAAAGAGACACGAGCAGCAACACAGAGCAAATGTCCCTGGTGTCAGACACTGACTGCTCCCTGCATTGCACTTAAAGACTTGTGAAGCCACAAGCTGTGCCCGATGCCACTCTGCAGCACTGAGCTGCCACACTCAGCTCACCACTCCTAAAACTCACAGTTCCCAGTGAAAAGTGATGAAGGGTTTGGTGCAGAACTGCAGCACTGAGCTACACGCACAGCCCTGTCAAATAAAACCAGATAAAAACCGAACAGAGCCGTTCCCCTACTTAGCACGAAGGCAGAACTGCAGGGCAAGGACAGGGCTGAAACCCTCTCAATGTCACACACCGTACCCAGTGACACATGCCAAAGCTCTCAGCGTGTCACGCTGCCTCCTGCTTTTAATACACACAGCCCCCTCGTGCACCGAGCGCCGCGCACAGCTCTGCACAAACTCCTCGCAAAACCCACCGCGACGGCGCGGCCGGCAAGGTCGGGGCACGACGATTGCCCATTCATTGCGGGCTCAGGCGTCACATTCCCCGCGGAAACCTCTGACCCGCGGCCGGAGCGCGGTAAGACGCGG
>NW_008668845.1:0-201 GCF_000695815.1 Acanthisitta chloris
CAGGGGGTGTCACAGTGACAACACGTGCGACACAGAGGGGTCACTGCAGAGGGACAGGGGCAGCAGTGCCAGCTCCGTCGTCAGCTCTGCAGGCACAAACGGGGGGTCACAAGGGGTCAGGGGGTGTCACAGTGACAACACGTGCGACACAGAGGGGTCACTGCAGAGGGACAGGGGCAGCAGGGCCAGCTCCGTGGTCAC
>NW_008668845.1:226-572 GCF_000695815.1 Acanthisitta chloris
AAAAGGGGGGTCACAGGAGGCCCAGGGGACACTCAGGGATAAGGCATGGGACACCAAGGGGCCAGCAAAGAGAGATGGGGGCAGCAGAGCCAGCTCTATCATCAGAAATGGGGTGTCAGACATGAGGGTCACGGGGGGTCATGTGGGTCACAGTGCCAACACATGGGACACAGAGGTGTCACTGCAGAGGAACAGGGGCAGCAGTGCCAGCTCTTTTGTCAGCTCTGCAGGCAGAAACGGGGGGTCAGACAAGTGGGTGTCACAGGGACAGGGCGTGGGGCACCAAGGGTCACTGCACAGGGAGGGGGACAGCAGGGCCAGCTCTGTGGGCAGAAATGGGGGGGCA
>NW_008668845.1:614-827 GCF_000695815.1 Acanthisitta chloris
CAGCACGTGGGGATGGGGGCAGCAGGGCCAGCTCTGTCATCAGAAGTGGGGTGACAGATATGAGGGTCAGAAATGGGGTGTCAGACATGAGGGTCACATGGGATCAGACGAGTCACAGGGGATCAGGAATGAGGGTCACAGGGGGTAAGGGTGGCCAGAGTGACCACACATGGGACACAGAGGGGCCACTGCAGAGGGACAGGGGCAGCAGGG
>NW_008668846.1:0-1106 GCF_000695815.1 Acanthisitta chloris
CACCAGTGTCCTCAGCCCCTCACCAGCATACTCCTGCAAGCAGTCAGAGCTGGCTGTGCTGGGAGACCCCAACAGCGTCCCCAGACCACGACAGTGCCCTTAGGACAGGGCGTAAGCCCAGCTCAGGGCTCCTGGGCAGCCCCTCTCCCCTCCCCACCCTGCCCCACGCACGTTGAGGTGGTCGGTGGTGATGCTGGTCAGGTCCTGGTTGACAGGGTGCAGCCTCTCCAGCAGGATAGTGTCAGCACCTTTGCAGTAGAGCCGGATCTTGCCCTCGGGGCTGCGCACTGTGGGGAGCAGGGGTCAAGCTCAGGGGGGCAGGAGCAGGGCCTGATCTGAACCCCAACCAGCACCCCACGGATGCCTCCACACTGGCACCTCCATCAGTGTGGGGCTGGTCTGAGCCCTGTGTGGCCCTCCCAGCCCACCTGCCCAGGGCCTCACCGATGACAGACATGCGCTTGCGGATGTTGTTGAAGTCCAGGATGGCCAAGAGCTGGAGCCCAGCTCGTGCACCGTGATGGTTTTGGGCGTGCGGGAGCGGAACACGAAGCCGAAGTTCCTGGCAGCCGTGACCAGAGCTCCCTCGTCTGGGGACTGAGCCTTGTACAGCAGCTCCCCTGGGGACAGGGACAGCGTGGGGGTCAGTGCCAGTGCCCTGTGCCCTGCAGGGACAGGGCCTGCCCCGTGCTCACCTTCGCTCTTCTCCTCGGACATGACGGTGTGGCAGAGCGAGAGCAGGCGAAAGAACTCGTGCACGTGGGGGTCTCCCAGCTTGACAGCCTCCAGCAGGCTGCGGTCCCAGAACTGAAACCGTGGGTCCGCCAGGGGGTTGAAGGAGAAGTCCACTGGCTCTGGCCTCTGGTGGGGGCAGAGATGGGGTTATCCCACTGTGGCACGTGGCGTGGGCAGGCACCAGCCTGGCAGTGCCCTTACCTCTCCCAGCTCTGCCTCACGGCCCAGCACGTCCTGCACGTCACCTGCGAACCAGGGCGTGGAGTTAACCACGACAGGGACCCACTGCTGCCCCACCAGCATGCCCAGGGGAGCCACGGGGCAGCAGCAGCCCCACAATGCTCCAGCTGAGCCCCTTTGTCCCCTCTGCC
>NW_008668847.1:0-10574 GCF_000695815.1 Acanthisitta chloris
GTGTGCCTGGGAGTGCCATGGCCCAGAAGTAGGACATTGCAGTTCAGGAAGTTATCATTAACATATTTAAGGAACCTCCGGGATTGTTTATGCACCACCATATTGCTTTCCCAGCAGATATCAGGGTGATTGAAATGCTCTCCCAGCAGATATCAGGGTGATTGAAATCCCCCTTGAGGTCTACAGCTCGCGAGCTTGAGGCTAATTGCATCTGTCTATAGAGGCCTTCATCCACACCCTCCTCCTGATCAGGTGATCTGTAGCAGACCCCCACTATAACATTCCCTGCTCCAACCCTGCCCTTAATCTTGACCCACAGTCTCTCAACTAATTCTTCATCCATCCCTAGCATGAGCTCCACACTTTGCAGTTTCTCAGTGACATATAGGGCTACTCCTCCTCCTCATCTCCCCAGCCTGTCTTTCCTGTAAAGCCTAAACCCCTGTATTAGAATGCTCCAGTCATAGGAGCCATCCCACTATGTCTCCGTGATATCCACAATGTCATATCTACACAGACATCTATCTATGTCCATAGTACTGTTCTTGTGTCACAGATCTTTAGATTCCATCTTCTTCCAGCAGAGTTCAGGGGATAGACCTTCTCTTGGCACTACTATTATTGTATTCTTCCCAGCTGTACAGCCTTTTCAGAACAAAGATCTCAGCTCAGATCTTCTTTGTTTTTAAAGCTTGACTTTTTTATACTTTTTCATTTGTTGTGCTGTTTGTAGTACCCTGGGAACATTCTATAGGTAGATGCAAGTGCAAGAAAGCAAAAAACCTGGTCTCTTTGCTTCACCCTACTAGTTGCATTGTATTGTGCATATACAGTTTCTCTGGTGCCTTCTGGGAAATATTGGATATTCTGCTCATGTTTATGGGCATGCCCTGGCTCCCTGCTGTCTGGGAATACAGGGCAAGTATACAAAATCTTTGCTCACTGTCTGAATAACATTTTGAGAAAGAAAAGTGAACATGCTGGGAAGGCTGCAGAGGTATTTCTTTAGCCCTATTTACCCAACTCTGTGCCTTCACCAGAAGGCATTCTGGATGTTAGCAGGGCTTGTCCTGATGGTGAGAGATAAGCTGGCCTCCTTCAAGCAGTACCTGTCTCCTGGCTTAGGCACTCCCTGTCACCATGCCAGCAGCTGCTCTGCAGTTCCACTGCTCTGGTCTGTGTGGGGCACTCCTTGTAACTGTCTTTTAAAAGAAGGCATAGTCTGCTACTCCCTACCTCTTTGCAAGTTAAGCTTGTAACTGTCTCTTAAAAGAAGGCATAGTTTGCTACTCCCTACCTCTTTGCAAGTTAAGTGGCACCTTTTTCAGTCCATTGCTAGAATACCTGTCAGGAAGTGTATTCTCCCAGTGTGGACCCAGATTCTGTAGTTATCTGATCCTAAGCACAGCAATCATGAATAATGTCAAGCACTAAGGATGGAATTTAACAGAGGTTCAGTTTTTATTACGAAAGGAACAAGAGCTTTGCAGTCTAATAAATGAAAGAAAGGTGACGGCTGGAATTTGATTTAAGGAAGCAGGACTTTAAAACATAATTCCTTCTGTGTAATTTAATAGCCATTGAGGAAGTACTGGAATCTACAGTATGTGGTCTGTTAATCTAATTAATCTACCCTAAAGGTTAAGTCACACAACTGACAAGTATAAGTGGATTTTGATCAAGTTTTACTAGGCCTATAAAATATCGACTATATGAGGATGTCCAGATTTACTTCTATTTGCATTGGAAAAAGCTCAACTTTCTAAAGTCATGTACTGATACACATGCACACACAGAGGGGCATTTTTATGTAACTTTCTATTTCCAAACATAACATGCTGTGGATTTAAGAATTGCTTTTTATGATGCTGAATGACATTGGAAATGTTTTGCAAAAAAAAGGAAGGAGAAAACTGCTGCTCTTTGCCAGTAAAGGTGGTGGTTAAAATGAGCATTGAATGCTAAGACCTGTCATTTTAAGGATGTAAAAGAGGACCCCATTTAGTCCTGGGTCACATTTGGTGCTCCAGAGATTGTTGTCTTTGGTTTGTATGCACTCTGTCATCCTGAGAAACACTGAAAGCAAAGACCAATCTTCTGTTCTTATTTTTTCCTTCAGTTGCAGCCAGATTACTGTGACAATGAGAAAGAATGGGCAAAATTAACCTTTCTCCCAGGATTTCAGATGAGACTAGCTCAATGTATCTTGCAGTAATCTAAATTCTGGTCTGACCTAAGAGAAAACTAGTCAGGATCTTAGCAATATCAACTCCAGCTATTCAAGTGAACCTGAATCTATGCAAATCTGTAGAGGAGTTTCCAGGACAGAGACTTTCCCAACTGATTATTTTAAATCTGTATTCTCCATTCTATCAAAACTCAAATTCTCCTTTTCTCTCCGTGGCTTTTTATGAGTTTTCTGCCTTCCTGCAAACACTATAAATATATAACGTAAATATATGTATCAATGCAATTCTTATTGAAGGTTCACATTCATTTGACAATACATCTGCTACTGGCACTGTCATGGTGATAACCCCCAAAAAAACCTACATATGAAAGAGAAATTCAGAAGAAGGGGCAGCCTGCACTATGGTGATAACCCCCCAAAAAACCTACATATGAAATTCAGAAGAAGGGGCAGCCTGCACAAACCTTTCGGGGATCTCCAAAAGTTTTTATTGCTTTGTCCTTCCCCCAAAGATTTATGTTATCTGCATTTAATACAAAAGGCTTTTTTCAAATAGAATTCAAGCTCCCCCAAACCAGCAGACCTTGTCACAGGTGTGCCACGCTGAATCTCTTGAGTGTGACAGACCTCAGCAGTGAGGAAGAAGGGGGAGCTACTGGTGAGCCCAATGCTCAGGTTTGTTACAGAGGTCAGTTGTGACTGTGGGCACACTGGCAGACACAGTTTCCAGGAACCTCTCATATGTATCATCATACTTGTCTTAATACTAAAATGTAAATTAATTGCTTACCATAGGAGAAAATTATGTAATGAGGCTCTAGAGAACATAAATATTTAAGCATGTTTTTAAATGCATTCAAATATGTGTGTATGGAGAGGGGAGGGGTTAGTGGAGGCAATATATTCAAATAAACAAGTTCGATATTCTATTGTATAATATATCAACCCCGCAAATTCCTACTAATTAGTATTTTGAGCTCTCATGGTGTTACTAAATCATTGGCACCAGCTGAATAAAATGTTTAGACAACTTTTTTATGATCTTATTGATGCATTCACCCATATCAATGACCAAAATTTATCTTGCTCTAGCAAATCAACAGATTTCTTTCTTCTGCTAAATGTTTTTGGCAACACAGATGGAGAACACAGCAGTCAAGGCCCTGCTCAAAGGCACCAGATAACTGAATGGGTTACTTCCTACATTAAAACCAGCTTGTTGACTTGGCAAAGAGCCCTGGTCAAGTAATACAACCAGTGCTGCTGCCATTTGTTAATTCTGCATAATTAAACACCAATTATACATAGTATTGTTTTCTAGCAGGCTCCTCAGCTGGCTTTTCTTTATTAAGATTCTGTGCCAGTTTCCTCCCTTATTACTAAAAAGGACTTTTTATTTGTTATTGTAATTAGGAGGTTTAAAAGATATCAAATTTTTCTAAAGAGAGAATAGCAAATGATTATGGAAGTTGGCATATCATTTTACAGGAAAGACATTGCATATAATAGGTATTTTGATTTTTTGGTATAATCTGAGGAATCTGCACTGTACTATTACAGGACTCCCCAGAACAAGTCTGTTAATGAATATGTAATAATAAATGAACACATTTGCAAACCGTTTTCAAAGTCTGTCTTTTTTAACACTGAGAAATTCAAATGTAGAGAGAATATTCATTTCATAGCACTTTTATCCTCCTTTGGCAAGGCACAAAACTGCTGCTTACCACATGCTTAAGTCCTATGAAAGTGAACAAAGTGTATGCTTAACTGCTGTTTTAAGGGATAAACCTAAATATCTGTTCAATGTTCTGCTGAAATTGGAATATTTTATGCATTTTTCATACTACTAAGTATGGAGATTGTGTATCAGTAGAGGCTGTTGAGTGTCTTGGTGCTTTTAAGTTGTGTTATTGTCAGTGCTGCAACTTTATTAGTAATGATGATAGAGAAATTTCAAGAAAGGTTTTGCCTGTGTTGCTGGGAACAATGGAATGTGAGAAGCAGAAAGTTGGAGGCCAGTTTTATGTTTGTTTAGAGTTTTTATCTTTCCCTCAATATTGATGAAGGTATTTGTTATGCAGACTTAATAGCTATTGTTCGGCTACTTAAGTTTAGGAAAATAGCCTGCAAAATGTCTTTTTCTCTTTCTTTACGATTGCTCATGTAATTATATCACCAAAGGGTCCTATACGGCCAAAATAGATATGGAAGCTCCCTAGAGAATTTAAGTGCGTCTTATACAACTCATAAACTTTGTTGGTGGAGAAAAAAAAAAGGGGAGAAACTTTCAGGCTTGATAATCAATAGAATTGAAAAGCTCAGGAGGGATGCTATCTGTGTCTATGACTCTTAATTCATGGACTATTCAGCTGTCACACACACATATGGAATCTGTATTCTACATCCTCATGAACTTTATTGAGAAATGTTCCTATGAGTCAGCAGCTCGAGCTCGTTTCTCAGCCAAACTTTTCTTCCCTCTTATCTCCTTGTGACTCTGCTCTTGTTATCTATCATTCTCTTCCTTTGGGTTCACATAATTATTGGACCTCCAAATAAAAATGCAGTTTTAAGCTTGGCAGTTCTTAGTTCTTCATTTGCAGGAGCACAAGTTAACTAAAATATAAAGAAGACAGTTGCCTGCTTAACCTGTGAAGCCATGAGGTCAATGGGACTTCCCACAGCACAGTATAGAAAGCACAAAAGGCTTTGTAAGATGAGGCTTTTGGTTCGTGTTACAGCTATGTCAGTGGAGCCATTTGAAGTTGCAATTGTCAATAAAATCTCTCCTTAACTATTTTAAGGATCAGCCAGCTGTTTTGAATCATGTTGTGTTATGTGTCAAACATATATTTCAAATTCCATAAACTCAATAAAATGATATTGCTTTTTCTTGTTTGCTTTAAGGAACACATTATTTTGGCATCTTCTTTGGACCTTCTATTGTCATAGCTCTTATTTTTCCTGTCTTGGGCGTACACTTTAATTTTCATTATGGTTCAAATAGGAAAAAAGTGTGATTCTAAGATAGTTTTCAAATTTGTATCTAGATACAGCATTGCTACATCAGGTATGTCTTTGTTTTACAGTTTTATCTAACACAGCAGAATTTAACCAGTGAAACATTTTTACCGTAAGAAAACTTTTTTTCAATCTTTCATCCTAAAAGAAATCTTTTAGAGTACACCAGTGCGAATATTGAAGGGAAGAATCAGTGTGAATTAGTATGAAAAAGAGGGAGAAATATTTTTTTATTTCTCAATGGCAATTATTTTACACAGCTCTAAGCTCTGGGATGTTATTTATTATTGATGTTGCAGTAATGCCCCAAATATGGCAGGTGTTGAATTGTTTCCCTGACATGTATTCAAACCTGTCCCAGGTTTTGACATGTTAGTTTGTAGTCTAAAGAGCTGAGATTACACCCCAATTCACCAAAAGCTGCTAAGACACATGGATAATTTCTCTAGTAGTTTGTGTCATTGATTTCCATACTTCTGTTTAAAGAACACTCCCCAGTCATGTCACTAAGATTTTGCTTGAAGCAAAGTACCAGCATAAATCCTATTTTAGATTAAAATAAGTGGGGAATACATGCAGGAAAGTGGGTCACAGCAGCATAATGGATGCAGCTTGTCTTCTCTCCAGTGCATGCCAGTCCTTTTATATATTCACATGTATCTATAATATATTTACATATGCATATTCTGAGGGTACTTTGATATCCCACTGATTAACTGTAGAATTATATGATAAGGTGCATTTATAGTGCACCTGGGAATGTTCCCCTACAGCCATGTTATTGAGGTAAATCTCCCAGAGTCACCACTAATAGTGGTGATCCAGGATCAAAGGTTGAAGGTCACCTGGCTAACAAACCATGAAGGTTAGAAACAGGAGCATCAAACCATGAGAAAGGATGGATTCTCAGCTTTGCTTGGGAAGAGCATTAGCCTCAAGCCATGGAGAATCCCACAACACTAGGCCTTAATAACGTGCCGTTCTTATGCCTGCAGAAGTCATTTCAGACTGTAGCTAATTATTTTTTTCTGCTTCTGGACTCAAAAATAATGTCATTCTCCTGCTCTCAGTTTTGAAAGAAAAAAAACTGGAAAAAATGTCAATATAATCAAAATAACTTGGGAAAAAATCGAAAGATAATTTTGCCTCACAACAATGACACATGGACCCTCCATATGGCATTTACAAGTGCCAAAAATTTCTTTGTCTGGCCTTCTGTGTCTTGAGAATAACCTGCATGCACTGCAGCTAGCCCAGCTTCATGAAGCAAAAATATTTAGACCACATTATTTATTCTTTCCAAATTAGACTTTTTGATATATTTAAAATGTCACTAATTCCTTGAACTACGAAAGAGCAAGCTGTTATGGCTTCTTCACCTAGACATGATCCCAGAAATTGGTTTAGTGGGCGAAAAGGAGTGCTTTGAGGTAACAGTGAATAAACCACCCACTTGTTTTGCAGTTCATTCATAACACAAATTAGCAGAACCTAAGCCAACAGTATTAGAAGCTGCTAATGTGGTTCCTGCAAATGTGGGATTTGCATGCAGTGAGACACTGGGAAGAAGAAAACTATATGCAGCTTGTGTCATTTCAGGATCACACTAAGTGGTATTGCAAAATGTCGTGTTTAAATGCTGCTAAGGATTTCTGTATTACCAAAGAAATACCAGAAACAATTTTGACAGTAGTTATAGTAATTAAAAAAAACTAATCTGTTAAGACATTTTGTTCATATTTGGTAGGCACAGTTATGTTTTGTGGCTTCGGGGTCTCATGCCAAGAAAGTTGAGTTTGTAAGACTAAGTTGTCGCTTAATCATTTAAGAGACTTGCAGAAAAAACATTCTGAATGCTTTATATATTGCTATTTCTCTTTTTCCCCAAGAAAATCCCTGTTGTTGCTTCTAAGATGTGAATGCTGGTATGTGAGATAAATCATTATTTTACAAAATACTGAATACCTACACAGGCTCAGCAAAGTGTTGCCTTTCAGGAGAATTGGCAAGTTTAGGCTCACAAAAAGTATTTCTTTTCAAGGATACAGCAGTTGACGTTTCTGAAGATGTAATTCCATTGCAAATACGATGTCCTCTTTAAAGTATAGGATTACTAAGATAAGAGTTGTACTTACACAATTCATAAACTTTCAACAGTTAAGAAGTTTAAGTGGTTAAGAAATGTCTTGGATTAATTTATGCATCATAACTTGAAAAACCTTCAGATTCTTACTGAAACATTTATTATATTGTCATTTATAGTAATAACAAAGACATTAAGATACATTTCAGTTTGCTATGGACATGCATATTGTATGATTCATTAATCTCTTATTCCCATTTTATATAATGGCTAAAAAGAGACTCAGGAATAGATCCACAAAGGTGTCTGTCATCTCAGTTCCAGTTTGGATTTGAGTACTATTGATCTGATTGTGGTGACCCAGAATTGGAAATGCTCCTTTGTATGTAAATCGGCTAATTATTTGTTGTTCTGGAAATGTTAATGAAGGCAAGAGATGTCTCCATTTGAGCTTTTTAATATTTTTGGCTTGCTTGGTCCCTTGGGCTGGCTAGGCTAAAACTTTGTAACTAGTCAACATTGTAGAATCAAACAGCATACTAAAAGCTCCAAAACATAGAGGTTATCAGGGTATTGGGACATTATGGATGTCCTTTTCTCCCTATCCTAGCTCAGGTGTTATGGGCTTTTAAACAAGGAGCTGGAAGCCTTGATTGTGGAAATCTGAAGAGAGCAACTTCTTCAGAGAACTTGACTCTAATGACAGTGGCATCTCAGATCTCAGGCTTTAAAATGGAAATGATAATGGTACCTCCTCCAGCTCACAGACTTTTGGGAAAAATGCATTAATTCACATTTGGAGAACATTCAGCAATGGTGTCTGTGAAGTCTGATTTCAAATCAGCATTCAGAGTCTACATATCTCAACCCTTTTGTACTTCAATTGCTTGTTGACTGAATGAACATCATCTGTACTCAGCACTGGGAGAACACTTTGATCGGGTCATGGAATTAATGACTGAGATGTGCCTTGGGAAGTTGTAGTAAGGTCAGTTGGGCAGCTTTACTTTTGAAATTTCCTAAGTTTCAAGTTTGTGGCTTTGTGGCCATAAGACTGTACAGGAGGTTTTTTACTTGCAAGGGTTTTTGATCGGGAGTGGAGAGGGGTATCATATTATAACGGCATAATATTTGTGGATATTGACTAAAATAACTGGTCACAATGTTTGTTGAAGGAGTGTGCATCTGCTTGCACTCATGTCATTGAGACTCAGGCAACAAACTCTACTGTTTTCAGTGCTTGTTCATTATCACTTTATTTCTGTTGTCTCTAGATGCCTGCAAAGCATAAAGACAGAGAAATCAGACTTAGAAGGGATGGCTTTCATCCCCCTAAAGCTATTCCTGAGAATATTAGAGGGATGAAAGTGAAACTGGTGTTTTCATCCCTTCAGACTTTCTGCTTTTCTCCTCTCCCAGCCTACCCCTTCCACGCTATAATTTCACCTCCTCCCCTCCCAGCAGCAATAGCAGCAGCTGTAGCTCAGCTCCGCCAGGCCCCAGGAAGCTCTCCCCGGAGGCACTGCTGCACCTCCCTGACCTCCATGGGGCTCCAGCCCCAGCTGCAGCAGTTGGGGGCTCTTCTCAAGCCCAGGCTTTCCCTTTGGTTGAGCACTGCATGAGGCACCAGCCGGATTTTACTGAGTGTCCTTGTAATGCGAGGTCTGGTTCCTTTTTCTTCAGATATCTGTTTTCAGTTTTACCAGTAATAACAATACAAAAGAAATCAATTGTTTTCTTAGAAGGAGCTACAGACGGGACCACACTCTCCTTCCCCTCTTTCTCATTTTTCCAATGAGCTTAAATAAGATTGCAAAGTAAACTTACCTACCACCTTGCAGTTTCCCTTAACCCTGTGACCTTGCAGCAGCTAAGGGAAGCCTGTGTGAACAGTTTTCATAAAGATGCATCTTAAACTTAGTATTGTTTTCTGCTAACAAAACCTGGAACTCTGAACAACCCAAAGAAGCAAAAAAAAAATATGTCAGGAGTCTTTAAAAACGTTTGCTGTTGAGAAAGAGTATTTTTTAATGAAGAAAATATAAAAGAAGATCCTTGCAATGATTAAGCTTTCTAAATATGCATTTAATAAAATAATAACAGATTGAATTGGTTTAGGAATGAGGGATTGATCATTAGTTGAGCTACTTAGTTGAAAAATGAAAACCAGTTGCTCAGGAAAGAGAATAGTTACAGTTTGTAAGAGGAGGTCAAAGGAAAAAACAACACTGCTTCCAGAATTTTTAAAAGACATGTTGTGTTAATAGGGTAGTATTTGACATGTTGAGCTGTGTTTTGGTCATGTACTGGTTAGGTCTGCTCTATAGACTTCTTTACAGATTGAAGCCAATTGCACAATGTGCAGCACGTCCTTTCTCCCCTTAGAATAGAGATAATTTTCCTTTCTCTCATTGATCATCTTTTCTTCAAACCAAACAAACGTTAGGGTAGGAGTCATGTGCTCAGCTTGCTACATTTCAGTGTGAGCAGAAAACAACACGCCATAAGTTGCCTATGAAATCAGATGTGTGTAAAAAAGGAGTATTTTCCCCTCTTCTCATATTCAGATGCTGGTAGGCTAGAGAAACCATGCTCTCAGATCCCTATTTAACACTTCAGATGGTGGTAGGCTAGAGCAACCATGCTCTCAGATCCCTATTTAACACTGTTCTCTGATCAAAGATTCATAAGCAATACAGTACACCTGAGTTTTGTGTAAACACTTAACATGTGTCAGATCCACATCTGATACAATTCTGTACAAGTCACCTTTAGTTCCTAGCAATAGACTACTTCCAGGGATCACCTAGTGTATATTAAGTGATATTTCCTTGTGCAATTATTATGAATATGTCCTATAATTTCAGTACAGCAAATCTATCATATAATAATTATTCTTAACTGCAATTTCAAATGTTCATGATTGAAATATTTTTCTCTAAAATTAATATCTTATGGTTACTTTCACCTTGGTCAGATGATGTATATAAGAATGAACACAAAAGAGAATCAATATAGTCATTAACTGACTTGCCCATGGGATATGATAAATGAGGCCCCAGTTAAATTCGACTAAATTTTCTTTGATACTATATATCCGAAAAATCTTCATGTGCCTATAGCATTTTTCACCAAGTGCATTTTTTTCTACTTATGAATGGCCTTTATTTTCAATTCTCAGAATCCAGATAGTGGAATTGGAGTCAGTGTTGTGGTTTAACCCCAGCTAGCAACCAAGACCCACGCAGCCACTCACACACTCTCCCACCCATGGCA
>NW_008668847.1:10706-31272 GCF_000695815.1 Acanthisitta chloris
AGCCATCTCCAGGAGAGCAGGGCCCATCACGCGTAACGGTTCCTTGGGAAGACAGACGCCATCACTCCAGATGTCCCCCCTTCCTCCTTCTTCCTCCCACCTTATATACTGAGCATGATGTCATATGGTATGGAATATCCCTTTGGTCAGTTTGGGTCACCTGTCCCAGCTGTGTCTCCTCCCAGTCTCCCATGCATCCCCAACTTCCTTGCCAGTGTGGCAGTACGGAAAGCAGTAAAGGCCTTGGCTCTGTGTAAGCTCTGCTCAGCAATAACAAAAACATCGCTGCATTATCAACCCTGTGTTCTGCACAAATCCTAAACATAGCCCCATACTAGCCACTATGAAGAAAATTAACTCTACTTCAGCCCAAACCAGCACAGTCAGACATTTATATTTATGAAATAGGGAATTTGCATTCACATTACACCTTCAGCTTATGAAATGTATAGATAAATTCATTTGAATGGGATTAGGAGGGGATCAGGAGTGTTTTACTTTAGGCTGACTTCCTACAGGTTAGAATTTCTGCTATCACAGAGTCAGCATCTGCTGTGTTTTCTGCTTTAGTGGTTTCTGAATTCAGTTGATATTCTTAACTAACATCTTAAACAGAGATGGAAGGAGTCTCAAAGCAATGTCTGAACCAGTGGGTGTGAGATGCAGTAATATTTTGTCTGCATATTAGGACAGGATTTCACTATATGCCAGCTTCTGTCTTTTGGTTGTCTTGAGAAAGGTATCTGTGGTTGGAGGCTGTAAGGAATCAGGGATGATTTTGACTAGGAGTTTGACTGGGATGACGGATGGGGCAGGACCCTGAGACACACTCAGCCTGAATCTAGTCAAACATAATTATGTTCAAGCTGGTGAGAAAACCTAAAATAGAAGTGTACCCAGGGAGCCTTCTTAGACATGAGTGCCAGTCAGTGTAAAACTAGTTAACATTCAGTCAGTGCTTATGGGAGATTTTATTTATTTATTTCAGTTTTTTACCCAGTTTTCCTGTCATCGCTGAACATAACTTTATGCTGTATGTGTCAGTTCATACTTTTCTGAGACTAAATGCATTTTCAAAACCAGAGACATTAGCCAAAGCCTTTTAGAAAAACAAAAGCTATAAGCAAAACACCTTTGATTGTGTCTTCTGAGGTAATTTTATTTTTCTATGTGAAATATAAAATTGGTGTAATAAACCAAGACCATTCTGTGGTGTTTTACTTTCTAACTAGTGTTCAGTCTCAGATCAGTCTCTAGCTGGATGTGTTATTTGATCCAATGTGTTAGTCTCTTTTTTCCGTAACTAGCACGTTCTGAAATTACAGTGTTTTTCCAGGAATTTTCTGTAGACTGGCCCTCTAAAATGAAATATGATTAATTGCCTTCAATATTCGAAATATGCTTTTCTTTCTCTAGGTTCTTGTGGTTTTGTGTTGTTCTCTTGTCTCCTTTTTCCATAATCTTTCATACCTATATTCCCACCAAAATAAACTTGAAGCCTGTAAAAATATTCAAAGTCTTTACATTTTGTTCTGGTTTATAGCAGAAGTTTAGTACACCAGTTGAAATAATCTTGGATATACCTCGAAATCTTTAATATTATAGAATGCTGAAACTAGCAAACCTTTAGACGCAGCATACAGTCTTTTAAATTCAGTAGTAGTAATGGTGCATCACCAAACTGAGAGCAAGTGTGAACAATTGATAGGTTGTTTGTACAGGTCTTGATCTTCTGATATACTCTGTTATGTGATATATTCTGCCTCACATATTTAGGCTCAGAGGTTCTTTGCAGTGAATTAAAGTTTTCAACTGGAGACCTAACCTGGTTATAAGCTTCACCATTGACTAAATAGTAAAATTGTTGTTGAAGGATATTTGCTTAGTCTAGTGACACATCTGCTGTGCTCTAAAAGCCTGTTGCCCGTCTGCAGCACCCAACAAGGGTTCAGGGCTGCTGGCCCCACCATTACTGTGCTGGGGCACCCTTGGGCTGAAGTATCAGCCATGAACAATCAGAGAGGAACCCTGAAGGCACCAGGTCGTGCAGGAGGTTGGAAGGGGCTCAGGCCATGTGCTGTTATTGGCAGCCTGTGGGAGCATGCAGTGCTCAGATTGTAGACAGGGCATCATCTTCCCTGTTGGAATTTCAGTGCTGGGTAGTCGTTGTCCTAGCCCGTAGGGATAAAGCATTGATTTCTGATTTTATCCAGTTTGACGTGTTTAGATTTGCTGAGGATCTCTGCTAGAGGAACTTGAGGACCCCAACAATATGGAACCAATCACACTATACATATGATATGTATAATGTTGCTTCAGAAGTATTTTTTATTTCCTGCCCAAAGCAGCTGCACCAACACATTTAATGAAGGTAGGACAAACAAATAATTGGGTCTTGCTGAAGAAATTTTTCTTTTTTCAAGCTGTCACTCTTACAGTGTTATACTTTAGTTCAGAGATATTAAACCTGTGACCTAGTCAGCAATGATATACTGAGGAAACTTTCTACGAGTAAATCTGACACAATGAATTCTTAGTAATCTGTGCTTCCATTTTCAGTTCATTCCTGTGGTGATAATCGAGTCCCCTGCTATAAGAAGTTTAAATTCTGAGTCTCTAGCACCATAGGTTTTCAGCTTTTCCTTTTTAAGGATGGCATAACTGTTTCCTTCAATTTGCTATTTAGTTGTTGTTCTGTATCCCCCAATGCACAAACTGAAACTTCTAGTAAGGTTTTGTCTTATAGGGCAGTTTATCTCAAAGATCTGGTTGGTTTCTGATCATTGATAGGTGATTTGGCCCCTCCTCACCATCTTAATATTCTTATATCCATCAAAATTTTGATGTGGCTGCTTTTGGTATTTACACTGGCATTGTTCTCATCATATTTGTGTACTTTAAAAGACAGCATTTTTCAGTGTTTGTACTTTATTGCTTTGGGCTCTGTGCTTCCAGTTACAGTTCTAATTATTTCAGGGGTTTTCATGGTTCTATGGAAGGTCCTATTTTGTTTCAAAATTACTGCATCCAGCTAGTAATTTCCATGCTTAATGTACACAATATTACAAATTGACAATATTTAGAGAAACCTGTAGATCCTTGTAAACCCAAGTATCCCTTGCTGTGTTGTATGACTTCTTATCTGGTATTAATTTTGCAGAGCTGAATTCTGACAAGATAGAAGAGTTATTGATTGTTCTCCTCCTCAGCTATTTCATTTCATCATTGTTCTATTTTGTCTGGAGTTTTAAGTTCATAAACTTGGAGTAATATTTGACCTTGTGCTTTCTTTTGAGGCTGACATTAATCACACTGAGAAATGAGATTCCCAGCTGGAAGATGCTAAAGAACCATTAGGAACTATTAAATTAGCTTGCCACTATTTTATGAATCTTTCCTGGTTTAGACTGAGAATTATTAAGTTTATTGGGGCATGTGTGTATGTTTCATTATGAGCTAGATAGTAATTGCTAATTCTTTATTTGTGGCTCTTTCCCCCATTTCCCTGAAGTATTCACAGCTGTGCTAACAGAACTCTACATACAGTCAATGGCAGCATTTTGCTGCTTAAACAAGAAAGGGCTTCAGGCTAATATCAAATTTTCCAGGCAAATGCTTACATGCTCCATCATTTGTTTTCTTAAGGATAGGATTTTGAGCAGTGAGTAGTCAGGTCAGGTAAACAAAGCAAGGAGGAACACCTGTTGTATGTGTGGTTTCTCATCTCTTTGAGGACAACTCAGAAACCTCCTTTGTAGAATGCATTTCATTATGCTGCACAAAAGCAGTAGCTCTTAGGAAGAGCTTCATGGAGAGAACCCCTATGATCTAATAACAAAAGACAAAAACTTCTCTGAAGTCCTTACCTCTACTTAGTATGAATAAAAGATGACATTATTTGGATTTAAAAGGAAAAAAAAGTGTTGCAAGCAAGTATCATTTGATACATTTAGAACTGAATAGGAAATGGAATTCTGGACAGAGTCTTCTTACTACCACTTTGCATGGATATGTATTTGTGGTTTGATGACACTTGTAGCTTGCTGTACATTTTTTCTCGTAGAGAAGTACTGATTGACACAGCATGTTTTTCAGCTCCATGCCTTTTTACAAGTCAGTGATAGTATTTGTTTATCTTTCAAGTCACCTTTTCACTTCACTTTGAAATCATCCCTGTACATTAGCTACCAAATTGCTTTCCTGGTAGGCTGCAAGGATTTTAGTTGTAAAGTACAACAGGGTTAAACGTTCATTTTTTTAGTTCTTGAATCACCCAGTAGACTATAGCTGGTTTTGCTTTGCACAGAGGACAGGTTAAATAGAACATGAGTGCCTTTAAGTATGAAAGAATGGGGACCTTTAGAGTCTGTCGGGTCTGCTGGTTTCTCTGTCATTCCCAGAGGGCTGGGACTGTGGGAGGCAAAATGGAAGGGAAAGCACACAAGAGCAACAACCGCACACATTTCCTCTAAGAAATCCATATGCTAAGGATATCAGTAATCACAGTGTGGCTGAAGTCACTGTTGGAAGGCACAAAACGTGTTGGCAACAGCAAAATGGTTCAAATTGTTGTCATTCTAAAAGGAGGGGGAGGCAAACCAAATCAGGACAGCTAGAAATGTAGCTAAGAGTGTCTTCTGAAACAAAAAGACCTCATATTCTTGCACTATCAGAGATCTTACATATCTGTTTTAATAGGCTTACTTAGTGTGCCGGTGTATTCCCTTGCTGGACAGTGTATTAGTGCAAGTATGTCTACTCTTTTTCTCAACAAGCAGTGACATACATTGATTTAATATTATTCTTCATGCTAAGCTCTGCAGATAGACTAGTAAAATGTAAATGACACAGCTGTGTTGCAGATACATCTTTGACAACTTAGAAGATGACTTTGCATATACCAAAAAGCAAGGGAGTGAGAAAGGTTTTTCTTAGCTCTTGAATTGTGTACATCCCCTTAAATACTCATTTTAATGGTAGCTTTAATTTCAAGTCATGTCACTGCAAGGCTGCTGGTGTGTGGAATTAGTTCCTGCATTTCTGTTGTTTGTCCATAATAGTCATCAATGGGGGAAATTCATCACCTTTCTGAAGGTCACCACTCAGCTGAATGAAATAAGAGGTAATGAAGCATGGTAGGACTCTTGCTGTGTTCCAGCTTGAAAGTGAAGAGAAGATGAACCCAATTCTTTGCTACTATCTTGGGGGCAGTTACTTGTACAGGAGCTGCATAATTCAGCCTCAAAACATACTTGCAGGGCAGAAGTCCTAGAAGCAGCATCTCCTGAGGTTAATGCCTGGAGGACTGGGTGTAGTCACAGAGAGTTTATTACAATGGTTAGAGGATTATTGCAAGGAGGCCAGTGCAGCTGGAGGGTTGCATGGGAAGCTTGCGTAACCAGTTCTTCAACTGTACATGGTTTTAGTTGCTGTTATTTAAATGTCTTGATAGTAGTTCCCACAGTAATCAGAACTCTCTGAGAAACATCTAAGTTCACTTGGAAGAACGCAAAATAAGACATCTATGGGAGAGGAAATTTCTTGAAGTGTGGTCAAATTCAGAGCTTGCAGTAAAAAATAAATGCAGAATACTGATACGAAGAAATCGATGTCAACTAGGTCTTATGTATATGCTGTACTGAACATAGTCAAGGTGACTGGTGAGCACTCCAGAATAGGTCGTTTATTTCTGCATTTTCTGGAGAAGTGTTACTTGTTACCTTTAAAAAAAAATCTGTTATAAATCTGGTTGTCCCTCCTTAAAAGATGGCTTCTTGTCCTAATTAATCATAGTGCCTTGTACAGGTTAGTGATAGGTCTCTTATCTACCCCTGCAACTAATGCAGCTGGGGCCACCACCTGTTAACCCACTTCCAACACCATTTAATTAGCCTGAATGGCTGTTATCTTTGGGTCTATCTGGCAGAGAAAGAAATGGGAGCAGATGCAGAACAGGAGAGAGCTATGAGAGACAGCCCAAGAAGTGCAAGGGATAGCTAGGAGAAGTCAAGGTGTGAGGTCAGTTGCAGAGAGGACAATAGACAGGTTTGGGAGCATCAAAGTCTTAAAGTGCATGTTTATGTGCTCTATCTCAAATATCAAGTTTTATGAATTTAAGTGTTCAGTTAGACATGTCGCCATGTAATTAGATTCATATGGTTTCCTGCATGACTGATCCCATGTTAGACTTCAGCTTTAGAATTTGAAAACTCGTGTTGCAGATTAAAAAAGCAAACAACCCCAAACCCAACAAACCAAACAACAGTAGTTCTGCTACTCAATAAAATATACTTGCTGGATCTGTGTTGAAGTTGCTAGCATCTTTATTTACTTCCTACTTCATAAATAAATTAAGTAATAAGAAAGAAAAATGTTGTTTACTGCTTTTATGTAACTGAAAGTCCTCATTTATGTTTTTTTCTGAGTTAGAGGCTGTTATTGAATAAATTGTGAAGATTAAGGGAAAGAAAGGTGTTTAAATAGCATCCACTACTGAAGCTTTGTCAGGATTTCAGTCATATGTGCTGTTCTTTGAAAACAAACAAACGGAAAAAGCTACTCAAACCGTTAAATAAAAGCTGTATTTTTCCTTGTTTTAGAAAAATTCATTTCATAGTGGGTTTTTTACACCATAAAGCGTTCTTTTTTGCATCAGGAAAATCTTTTGTGTGTAATGAATAACATTTCTGTACCTGTGCATAAGTGTACATTTTAGTTTCAGAACACATGTTGAGTTGCTAGAAGAGATTTCTGCCAGCTATTAATGAAGAAACATCCTAATGGATTTATTTGTAACTTACTTGTGCCAGATCCTCAAATTTAAGACATTATGTGAGAGCAAATTCTTGCCTTTTCCCCTCAGCTTACATCTTTCTTAACTTTTAAAATGAGGCAGCTGAGCAGTGTAAATTTTTAATGAAGAACTTCTTATTACTTATGGATACTCTTAGCTGATGAAAATGGTCATAATTCCCTGAAGTTATCCAATTTAAACAAGTTAGCTGGCTGAATGTGAAAGGCTCTGGAAAAATGCTCTAATAAGTCTTATGAAAAATAATAGAATATTTCCTTTCAGCTAATATAAAACATTGGTAAGGATATTCATCAGATTAACCAGCCTTATGCTACATAGGCTTCTGATACCAAGCTGTAGTAGTTTAAGGGTGGCCTAATTATTCCCAGTTCTGCACATAGCCTAAACCAGATCTGAAGAATAGGTCTACATTCTTGAAAGATTGTCTATATTTTTCTAAATAAACATATAACTTTAGATAGTACTTCCCTGTATAAAAGTTACTTCTCAAAGGTATATTAATTCGACTTTTAACCGTAGTTCTTCTTTAGGTACTCTCCTTACTTACTTATATTCTGATAGCATAAAATATTTTGTCATTATGAATAACCAAATGAAGAAAGAGAATTGAATATTCCTTAAGATATATTATAGTGGTTTTTTACTGTCTCTCCAATGAAAACCTGGAATAAATCAAAATACTGAAAAAAACCAAGGCTACTAATTTAGTTCCTCATCTTAGGTTGTGGTTTGATGCAGTCCCAGTTGGGCTTTTTTTCTGATGTCTCTTCCTGAATTCATCTAGATGACTAGAAAGGAATCGATGGGAATTGATCCAATTTGTAGAACACAATTCTGATATTGATAGTAGTTTATATTCATTTGCTTCACTCTAATCTTTTATTAATGCTCATTTGCAAAATGCTGTTCATGCTGTTTCCTCTCAGTTTTGTACCCACAAGCTGATGATGAAATTTTGAGAAACATAACAAGAAATAATGAAGTTTAAGATTTTGGAATTAAATAAAGTAACAGATACTTTGTTGTTGTTGTTGTTGCAGTCAGACATTTTTTAGTAGGGGCTTTAATTTCAGATAAACAGTGACCAGTGCAGAAACTCAGATACATGAGATTCCAACAGCAGTAAGAAGTTGTGTCTGTTTAGGTCTTTCCAATTTTTCTCTATGCCCACCAGGAGGATGGGCCAGTGCATCAATACTGAATCATTTGGAGACTTTTAAGGATGCATCATCAATAAAATATGTCATATAGACATATCTCCTGGGTCAAAATAAGCAATAACTGATGGCATCACTTTCTGTTACCAGTGGGGAAAAAAAGTGGTGATTCTTCTTTGAATAGCAGACACACAGCTTAAAAGCATGTTTAATATATATTTTTTAGGCTAGGATTGCACAATGCACTTAAATGGAAGTACCTGTGAAAACATTTATGTTTGCTTTTAGATGTTGTAGAAGCTAAGAGAATGAATAACAGTAGCAAATACTTAGCATTTGGATTTTCTGATAATTTTGAAGAGTTGAATATATGTTAATTATAGCATGAATGGTATTTAGTGGATCCTGCTACAGTCCAATAAAATGGAATAACTTAGGAATTTCAGTAGAAATTTCATTGGAAAAAGCTCTCTATATGTACATACATCTGTGGTGCTACCTGACTGCCATTAGACTACCTACACCTGGTCTGAACCTGTATGATTATGCCAAATCCTTTTGCTGCTTTGAAGGTGTCACCTGTGCTTGGGCTAATTAAGCCTGAAACCATCCCACCAAATAGTTAGAGCCCTCAGTGCTGGTAAAGTTAGCAGTCTCCTACCAACTCAAAGCAGGTGTTTGCTGAGTGTTTTAATGCCACAAGGTACTTGCCCAGCTTACTGAATGGTGACTCTAAAAATTTCTGCGGAAAGAGGGAAAAAGATATTTTTCATCATGATGTAGGGGGTTCCCCCTCTCGAATGAGGCATCTCTCAAATGCTTCTGAGGAAGAAGAGTATAGTAGCAGTTGTTAAGAGGTGGCTTGCTCCTTGTTTTCTCTTTGGTAGTCAAGACTTCACATTTTATCTTCCTCTTCCCAAATAAACTTGTGAATTCTTCCTGACGTTTTGCATACTTACAGGTAAAATTAGTTTTATGTTGAATTAAATGTTGCTGTGGGGTTTTTTGTTTGGTTGGGGGGGGTTATGTATATGTTGGTTTTTGAGTTTGTTTGTGGGTTTTTTTTAATGTAATGAATTGACTAATTACTGCCTAGACATCTTTTTAAAGTGTAAGTTTTATTTCAAAGAAAATGTCTGAACAGTGAAGAGATAAGATAATTTGGTTTAAATTCCTCCTGTCTGATACAGAAATTCAACAAAGCTGTCTGGCCATAGTGGAGAGTTTATTTGAGGGATAGCTCTCTCTGTCATTTCTGTGAAACATAGTGTAATTATGGCATTTTTCTGAGGGATGAGGCACCACATTCACCTTGGCTTTGACTCAGACTGAGCTGTAAATTTTTCATAGATCAGGTGAATTTTTCCTAGTTTTATAATTTGTTTGCTTCACATGTTTTGGCATGGTGACTAGTTCAAAAAGTATCATGATGCAAAATTGTCCATTATGTTTAGGAAAGTCAAGTGGAAAATTGCCTGATCATACAACAGAGAAGTCATAAGAAATATACCATGTCTTAACATACAGGACCCATTCAACAGAGTTTCTTCACAGCAGTCTCATGGTGAAATGTGCCATTTAAGTTAATAATACTTACTTTTGTTAAGTTTTAACAGGGACTCCCAATCAAAGCCAAAACTTGTGACAGAGCTGAAATTAAATTCAGCCCAGCATAGAGGGCAACATCCCAAAGTGCAGGACTTGGGCACAGACTTACCTTTCAGTGAAATAGGTAGAATTCACCCACAGCAAGAACTGAACTTTAGCCATCATTATTAGTGAGTAATTTGCAGCCAGAGACCATAATTTAACATTAGTTGAATATCATGTTCAAGAGCAGGTGGAAAAGTAGCATTTCTCAAAGAATGAGAGAATGAATAATGCTTGTGTAGTTTTAGATTATAAATAACAAGTGCATTGTCACTAACAGATATCATGGAAATACCAGTAGTGTTATAAAGACACTAATGCCTCATTTCCATTAGTAGAGGGATTAAAGCCAAGATTTTCACGCCCAAGTAGCTGCAAGTAGTTGTAACCTGGTTTTTAAAGCTGCTGCTTGCATGTGCCATTGGCTTTATTGAATGCACAGCATTTCTGAATTGGAGACAGCTCCTGCTTAAACTCCTAAGTCAGCTTTGCTAAAGAGCATTAGCACTGTTTATTTTGTGGAGTGCCAAGAGGAGGATGGCCCATTGCTTGGAGTACCATATCTGAGGTAAAGAGATATGGTCTTGTGTAAAAAATTTAATTTCATTATGCAATTATATTTTGCACATGACACCAAACATTACACTGACACATAGAACCACTCCAGTAGCTTTCAGTTCATCTTCTCCTTCATCATTTTTGAGTAGTGTGTGGTTAAATCACCTGGAAGGCAATCAGTCTTTCAAAATTATGATCAGCAGGTTCATTCATTGAAATCTCAGCCTGAGCTTTCTGTAGTCGATTATAAACATTTGCCCTATGAAAAGTAGGCACAGCCTCTGCCACTTAATTTAATAAAAGTCCCATCCTTCTGTCCTTTACTGCTGTAATTTAAAACTTTGACCCAATCAACCCTTGAATGCAAATGAGTGAGCAATCTGGAGAAGCAGAGTGTTGATCCAGTCACACTACAGCCATTTTCAGAGCAGAATTTAAAGATGTACGTGACATTGGCCATTAGTGAGCCAGCAAAGATGAATGGACCAATAAATGAACATATTTCACTTCTTTCATCTGCCAAGATGAAACATTGTCTTGGTGTTTGGCTGGTTTTTGTTGTAAGGTCTTTTATTTTCTTAATTTGCAAAACAGCATCTGAAAGACATGCTTTCAATTCTTTAATTGACTTTTTTTAGAGAAATATTTTTTCCAATAAGTCCCCTTAAGTGGGTTGGTCTTAAGCATTTTGGTTCTATGTTTTTCTTTTGTAATTCATTAAACAGATTTTGATTTGTAAGGATACTGTCTCTATAAGATTGTTTAAAAAACAGAGGAAGAAAATGAATGTTTGGCATCACATTTTAAAAATTAGATTGACTGAGTAAAATTAAGCATCCAGAAAAAACAAAATCCACGTAGGTTTTTTTCTAGTCTAGTTTCATACATAGTTGCTTTATGTGGTTTTTGAAAGTTCAGAATGATTTTTAACAGCATGTGGATGTTACTGTGAAGGAACAGTTACCTTCAGTCATTATAGAAGTCCAGAATGTGTCTGTGTGAGGGAGCAAAATATATCTTTCCTATTCAGGATCTTTACAATAATTAATAAACTATCTGACACCTGTCAACAGATTAAAAAAAAAGAAATAAGCAGCCTATTGTTGTGCTAGTGATATTCCTGTAAAGAGATTTGCTTTTTGCAATTTTTTCTGAACAAAATGCTAATGTTTCTTTTTAGGTCTTATCTGTTGTATGTGTGAGGGAGCAAAATATATCTTTCCTATTCAGGATCTTTACAATAATTAATAAACTATCTGACACCTGTCAACAGATTAAAAAAAAAGAAATAAGCAGCCTATTGTTGTGCTAGTGATATTCCTGTAAAGAGATTTGCTTTTTGCAATTTTTTCTGAACAAAATGCTAATGTTTCTTTTTAGGTCTTATCTGTTGTACAGTGTACTACAAAGAGATTTGCTTTTTGCAGTTTTTTCTGAACAAAATGCAAACGTTTCTTTTTAGGTCTTATCTGTTGTACAGTGTACTATGAAAAGTAAATTAAAAACAGATTTAAGTTTAATAAACAGTTTTACACTAAGAGTCAAAAGACATAGTGATATTGACGACAAATTCCTTCGGGTTGTGTCATTTTCTTTTCAGCACAACTGGGATTTTTACTTTATTTTTTTGCTTTGAATGATCTCCTTCATTATTATGAGTTATTTTTATGGTGTTTTGTGGTGTTTTGATCTGCAGTTTATCTTGGGGTCTTAAAACATGTTCATTTATGTGTTTAGCTGACCAGCTGCCTTCCCTTTTATATTTTTCAAGGCGACATTAAAATGGAGTGTCTCCCTACAAGCATCTTTGAACTGAGAAAATGCATCTTACCCCTTATGCTGCTAAACTGTTGCCTTTTCATAGAGGGGCTCTACCCTTTTCCCCTGCTCCATCTTCCAGAAGAGTTAGAGCCAGCCGCCCTCTGTGCTTGCCAAGACACAGTCGTCACCCCCCTCCCCTCCCCACAAAGAGGTGAAGTCCCCTGAGTCTGTAATTGCCAGGAGATGAAGCGATGATGGGGAGTGATCACAGTCAATAGCTTTGATTAACAATAAGGTGGAAAATTAGCAATGCTAGCATTCAGCTCCTCTGCCTTCCTGTCCCCATATGCTCACCGCAGCCTGCGCTGGCTGGATATAGCAGGGTGGCCACTGTGCCTGGCGGGCTCCAGACCGACACTTGGAGTGGGCAGAGGGGGACAGCAGGCAGCATTTTGGGGACCTCGGGCAATGCTCCTGGATATATTTCTCTGGGCAGCGCCACGCAGGCAGGGGAAGGACAATGTGTGCCGTGCGCTGGCACTGTGGCTCTTGCTGTCATGTGTGGATTTAATTGTGTCTGGACATGTTGTGATCAAAATGGCAACTACTGTTACTCCTGTGACCCCATCAGCAGCTCTGGTGTTGTTTCCGACAGACTCCGAAGACCTAGAGAGGGGGAACGACAGCGGGACACCACTCCCCACCTCTGATAATGGTGACAATTCGCTGGGCTACACAGGTAGAGTGCACCTTTCCAAAATATTCCTGACTGCCTACTTCTGACACTTTCCACCTACATCTGCCATTACCACCTGTACACATTATTTTAATCATCTTTGCTAGCTGGCTATCTTTCACCATCACCCTGGAAGTTCAACATTGTTTATGCTGTTGGGAAATATTATTGTGCCTTTTAACTAACCAAGATGAATGTCCTTGTGTGTGTGTGTTAGTGCATTTCAATTATTTAAATGTTTAAACTAATTTTCTATTGTTGAAAAAATGCACCCATTATTTTTCTTTGAACTGTATATATTAGTGCATGAGGCAATATAACATCTCAGAGAATTTTTTGCTAAGACCAAAGGGATTTTTCCATATGTTTATTTGTAGATTTTTTTTTTGCTTTGTTTCTGTTATAAACAAAAGCAAAATACATTGCAGCAGGGAAGGAAAGTCAAATGAGACCAAACTGATTGGAGAAGAATCTGTTTCATTGAGTTCTGCTTTACATAAACTAGAGAAATGTGTCTCTAGGCCAAATGAGAAAAGCCATAGATAAGCAGCACCATACGAGTGTAGAAGTGATCTCTGAGGGACCCAATTCTGTAACTCCTCTGCAGACTGAAATGCTACCCAGCTCCAGGAGTCTGATCACAGCCTGGGCTCACAGCCTGACCACAGCTACAGTCCCTGAGCCCAGGATTTTCATGAACTAATGGTGATCCAGTGTGAATCAGATATTCATAACAGTCTTACAGGATACAAGAAGAAGATAGGCAGGTATAAGACAGAGGGAGCAATTTCTTGTCTATTCATAAAACTTCAGGTCTGTTAAATGCCACTTATAATGATTACAGCTTTCGTTGCCTACTCCTCACAATTGTCTCTGCATGTGGTTTAAAACCTTGACACATCTTTTTATTCCAATTTAAAAGACTTTTTTTCTAAAAAGGTAAAAAAGCAAAACAATACAAATTTAGCCTCAGTCAAGATAGATGCCTTCTTAGGAAAACATGGCATGAATCCTGCTGCATGTGGATTATTTAGACTTTTCTACCTTCTGAATATTCCTATTAATTTTTTTCTGAATTCTCGCATGCACTCTTTTGAGTTTGGCACATGTACATTCCCCGATGCATATGGTGTCATCATATTGACAAAATACATCTTAAAGAATGCTTTTTTGACTTACTCTAAGTTAGATTTTTGCTTTCAGAAAACAGGGCTGGGAATGGTGATGGCTGGGTCTTGTGTTTAAACAGCCATTAATTTGCTTGGGACCAAGAGTCAGCCTCTTTTATGAATAAACTGGCTTAGTTTTACCTGGAGATGAGCAATTGGTTCCCCTCCAGCCTCTACCCATCCCTAACCTGGGGCTGGTGCTCGACAGGCAGATTCCAGCACCCAACAGCTTCACAGCTGCCCACGAGGTGTGAGAGGGGGCCCTGCATGTTCCCTCCAAAAGCCCACTTAGCCACAAGAGCAATATGGGTGAGAATTCAAAGGGAGACCCCATTATTTTTTCCCAGACGTGTGTTTTGGAGAGGGGCTGGAGGCTTGGTGAGGGCCCTCCTACAGCAAATGCACCAAGTGGGTGGTGGCAAGCAGAGGGTGCAAGGTCAGTGCAGTTTTGTAGTGGAGATTTTATTGTGTCCCCCTTTGCAGGGCAGTATTTAAGGAATATAAGGTAGCGTTTAAGACAGTAGCTCCCCTCTGAACATGGGATAATGCCCCAAGCAAAGCACAGACCCTTCTGCATCTGTCCACCCATGAGGATCCTTCACCCATTATCAAGGTGCACATGGACATGTGGGTGCTGCACCTGAGGAAAGGCCCCTGTGGAGTATTGCAGCTGTTCAACCTGCCTTTTGGAGACTGATGGGGTCATTTGAGAGGACTGACAAAACCAACCCTCTTGGTCTAGTAGTTCCTCAGAGGCTCAGGTTCCTAACTCGAGGCTGTATTTCTAGTCATTTTCTAAGCAAGCACAAAAGTCAGGATCAAGTTAGAGACCAACACAAGTGGAATAAAAATTAAAACCTAGAGGGTGTCTGCTTTTGTTTAATTGGAGTTTTTGTGCCTCTATTTGAATGAGCACTGAATGAAGGAAAGACCAAGTTTTTCATGTTAAAAGATTTAATGATCCAGAATTTTTCCTCCACTATGTAATAGTAATCAGTAACACTATGTGAGCATACTTTGGTTTATATGGAGAAGCCCTGAGGCATTTATTAAAATCAGTCCAACAGGTTCCTGTAGTAATCAGTAAGGGTTTTTAATAACAACATTAATTGTAATACAATCTTATAGGTAAAGTTACATTTTTTCCTAATTATGGGACCATTTATATGGGCCTAATATGAAATTCCTGGATTTACAGAAGTATTCTTAGATAATTTTATTGTTTTCTCTTATCTACATAATTCCATTCTACAAAAGGAAAATCATTCCAGAATCCTGTTTGTACTGAAAATTCTCTGACTCATTTATAAAATCACACAGATTAAGTCCAGGATGTCTGGATCCACAAGCAAAACAAACAGCAGTTTATTTTTTAATCATGTATTTATCTTCAGGTGTTGTCTGAGTGGACAAAACCCAAACAAGTTAATAACTGCTGCCATACCATAGACTCATATATTTTGACTTGTACTGAGAGCAGTGATACATCTGTAAGGCACATCTTCCTTCCAGGTCCATGTAAGTTTAGCTGTGAGGTATATAAGCAAAGTATTCACTAGTATGGGAATTTTCAGGTTAGAGATAATTTTTTTCCTACATATTTTTCTTTCCATATATGTTTTTCTTAGTGAATATATGCAGCTGTTTCATATTGTTCTTAAGTGGACATATGTGACTCAGAGTGTTTCAATGTGTTCTCCTAAAGCATCATTGTTATTTATTCTCCTAAATCAGGAGAATTTTGACTATTCCATTTGGTTTTGTTATCTCCATTGTGGATGTGAGCACTTGACTTGCAAAAACAGTAAACATGTTGATTTCAGGAGGAGAAAGAGGAGATGCTAACCCAAATTGTTTCACAAAATGTTTGAAGTTGTTGATAAATTTCAAGGCTTCTGTTATGGGAAAATGATGAGTTTTCCTGTTTCTTAGTATGTTGTAGGACCATACTCCAGATTTTTTTAATCCCCCTAATCAATATAGCAAAGTGGCATCCAATAGATGTTGCACTTTTTATAGATCATCAGGTTTTTATTATCAAAATAATAATAATTATTAGTCATTAACTTTAGACCCAACTAGAGCTACTTTATATGATATCTATGTGAAAGATGATTATGTTCAAAAAGTATTTGTAATTTACATAAATAGGGGCTGAATAAATAACAAATTAAGAAATAAAGTTCAGGCACTGAGGATGCATAACATTGATATTAGACTGAAGTGATTTATAGGAAGGGTTTCTCTTGCATGTTATAAAGAAAATATAAATACAGTTTTAAAAAATCTAAAAGCTGATGTGACCACATAGCATATTAAAGGTGCTAGATGTAGCTGGATTGATTCAACAAAGGATGATACAAGAGAAATGGTAATAAAAGAAAACATAAATACAATTTTAAAATATCTAAAAGCTGATGTGACCACATAGCATATGTAGCTGGATTGATTCAACAAAGGATTTAGGGTTAAAAAACCCAAGAACTTTTATCTCATTTTAAACTGTCAGTTTAAAGAAATGAGCCAGGAAGTTTACCTTGTCTACATCTTCACAAAAGACAAATTCTACAGTGTCCAGGCCAGATTGAAAAATAATTGCATTGTTAAGATGTGTAATAGCAAAAATTGAAATTGTTATTTTAAGTATGTGCATAAAGAATAGGCCAAATCACAGTGACCGAAATTGTTATTTCAAGTATGTACATAAAGAATAGGCCAAATCACAGTGACATTCAAAAGGATAAAAGCATACGATTTAGATACTTCGTGTTGTATTAAATTTGTCCTAGGGAAGTTAGGATGAAAGCATACGATTTAGATACTTTGTGTTGTATTAAATTTGTCCTAGGGAAGACATCCAAAGTGATTTTCTGAAATGCTATATAACTATGCTTGTTTCTTTTCCTACAAACTTTAAGGAGACTTCAGGTGAGTAGGAGTGATGTAGATACCTAAACCCATTTGCAAGTAATTTCACCTCTCCATCAGTATGGATCTAGGTTCTGAAAGGAGAACCAGGTGATAGGAGTGTGCACCAGAGAATATAATGCAATCTTTTCTGATCATCGAAGGCAAGGAGAATGAAAAATACAGGTAGGAATTTGGTTCTTTGTCAGGTTTAGGCTATGGATATGTCAGACCAAGAGTATGGTTTGAACACTTATTTTACAGGGGAAAGAAACCCTTAACTTACTCATCAGTAGTTGATTTTTTTTCCGTTTAAGTATTGGAGAAAATTATGGGCACAAACAGAAAAGGAAGGGAAGCAAGGAAAAAGATCTAGGAGAGTTCCCAGTGTATATCAGAGCAGGAATACGGAAAATCATCTGAATAAGATACTGGAGGAACTCAGGAGATGGGGAATTTGGAAAAAAGATCATAGAAGGAAGAGTCTTAAACAACATCAGGGTTTCCAAGAGAAGGTCTTGTGACTAGTCATCGAACAGAGCAGATGATGTGTTGAATGATGTCCCGTAGTGCCAGAGAAGCTTTAAGAGCCACAACTCTGCAGCAGGGAGTGAGGAAACCTGAAGAAGAGCATAGGATAAAACTATCTTGAGTAAAGCTGCTAAGCATCCTTTTCTATTTAATACTTACCTGTTAGAGTAGACTTTCAGGAGAAGATCTAAGTAATTAATATTTCCACATCAGATTTTACATGTGGTTTGCCAGCCTGAATAGTAAAGTAACTGTTCACTGTTAGCTCATGGCCTTCCTTTTTTCCTCCAAAATAGTGCAAGGGCAGTAAGTGTCAAGTATGAGCCTCAGTTACTTTGCACATAATCAATGGTTTCGGAGTAATCTCTAAGATTGGCTTGTGCTGTGCTATTGAAGTGTGTGCATGCATGATATCCCAGGAAGTAGCACATTTCCTGTTAAATCAACTGTGACATAAATATTGAGGATCATTTCACAGATCACAGAGTATCGCTTGTGTTACAGAGACCAGAATGATGGCTTGTTAAGTTAACACTGTATAGTCAAACATTTGCAGGCAAGGACCATGACTCCTCATTAAATAGATGCATGACTTTTTAAAGATTGCTTTTTAGAACTTTTATTCCTGATTTTACCAAAACATTCCTCCAGTATGCAATGAAATCCTATGGCTCCCACATGTGACCCAAAGTTAGTCTTCAATTCCCTCCCCCCCCAGTTTTAATCATGTGGTGGTGTTCTTTTGTATGACAAGGGATCCCCTCCATTTTTCTCACATTACCCTTCTTTTTTACTATTCTGTTGTTATGTGATCAGGAGAATTGTTCATAGTGGAACACCAGTTGTCTCATGTCAAATAGGACAGATTTACCTTGGGGAGCATTTTGAGAAATTAAGAAGAAAGGTCTCTTCATTTCATGGCCATTTCTAAGACATTTCTTTCTGTAGTTCAGTAATTTTACATAGATTATCCTATGTATTATAGAATGCTTGTTTTGAAAAGTGGTAGTTCAGAAAACATTCAAGAAAACAATTCTGAGACTTCTTTGACATCAGAGGTGGAAATCTACAGTAACACTTAACCTGTGGGAAATTAGCAGAGGTGGTAAATATACATACAGATTTTGTGGCTGAGAGGTAGAGGGGAGAGGAGAGAAACCTATGATATGCAACAGGATAGCGAATAAGAATGTTGGAAAGAAATATTTGATATTCCTTCTAAATCATCAATTTTTCAGTTAAGGATTAGTTAGAAAGAATCAACAAATTGGGCAAAAACACATGACGAAGGCAGCTTGGCTAATGGGATTCAAAAAGTGGTGAATGAAGACATAGGTTACAGAGTATGGATGTTTTTGATTGGGAGGAGGCTGTAATTTAGGGTGTGAACAAAACAAATATCTCATTTCCATGCAAGAATTCCAAGTAAGCTATCAGCATGTCTTATGATGCACTGAGTTCATCATGGCAGCAACTTGTAGAGAAAAACAAACACTGTTCATGCTGCAGAACCAGTAGACATCTAACAGAGCTGAATGAATCACTAGATCAGATAGCAGCAACATTAATTTATTTGCAGTTACAGAATGCTTATTGCTTGTGGTAATACACAGCAGACTTCAGCTTGACTTTTACATCCCGGGATACATGCAAAGCTTGCAGTTAAGACCTTTTTCCTTGTCTTTCTCTTTTTTAAAACTTGTCAACTGAGCAAGTGTTCTTTTGAGTCACTGTGAGAATGAACACAGAGCCCCATGATACCAATTTTACAAAGTTACTTCATAGAGTACATCTGCACTCTAAATCCAGGAACAGATGGATACTGTTATGCTTATTTAAAAAAGGAGAAAGGAAAAAAAAATTCCCTGCCCTTGTCTCAGCAATCTCTCTGTTCCCCATGTCAGTCTAAACTGCCAGAAAGGTCCTTTCAGTTTTGTGTTTCTCTTTGCAAGCATTCTTCTGACACAGATCCCAAGGACTGGTTTTTAATACTTATTAAAATACAGATGTAAACATAGCACAAATCAGTAGAATTGCCTGACAATGATTGTGATGTTCAGGCAACAATAATTTAATTTAATTTAGTAGCAATGTTGGAGCACAAATACTCCTACTTACATACATCCTGCATTGCCAGTTTTTATGAAAAAGTTTATAGAAAATCTCAAAGATGAATTTGAGTCAGAGAAGGTGCAGGAAAGGGCTGTTAAAATAATCAGTGAATAGAAATCTTGTTCTGACAGAGGTCTTAATGAAAGGGGGATGTGACTGGCATTTGTTGCCAGCCTTGTGTTTTTAGAGAACAAACAGAAAAAAAATTAGCTACAAAGCACATTGACTATGCAACTTGGAGAACTCCAGTTATTGACAAATAGCCTGTCTTCAAACAGTGCTTAAAATGTGTGGTATTATCATGGAGGTTTCTAAGCTTGTATTCATATGTCACACTTGACAATAGATTAAGCAGTTATAAAATGGGCTCTAGCTAATCTAGGATGGAAATTTAGGATGCTTAAGTAGCAACAGATTCTAGGGCAGTTTTCAGGCTGCAGTTTTCAGGAGTTTGAAATCTCCTTTCCAAAGATTTAAATTTGTGACAGGCCATGATAGGCTCTATATGTTATCTTTGATTCCCCAGGATGAACATCTTAATCTTGAGTTCATGTGCTCCTAATTAATCATGAGACAAGTAAAATCAAAACAAAATGCATTAATGGCATATTATACTCTCTCTTTTCCATTTGGGCTGTCACAAACAGGGACCCCTGGAGTTGATGAGAGACTTTCTGCTGAGGGCCTCCTAGCAAGAGTACAGACAGCAAATTACCCTCAGACACTGCTGTCAGTTAAGTGAATTAAGTATGCAGAGCAATTTGTGAAGATGTTCAGAAGTGCAAATTTCTGTCAGTAGGTCAAAAGAGTAAGAATTATCACAGGATGAGCAAGGTAACACTCCCCATCCTCATCAGGGTATGTTATACAAGTTAGTCTTTGGGTTTAGCCAGGCAAATTGTTTTATTTTTGTTTATGCATTTATAAGATGGAGGAGCACATGATCTTATTAAATGCATAGTAATGCAATGCACTCTATTGATGACAGTATTTACTTATTGTGTCTACAATAATGCACATTTGTAAGTAGTATAGGAAAAGAAAAACATTGAAATAGTGTTTTATACAATTTATGTATTAGCATTGTTTGTCATTTTTCACAATGATTCTGTATGGAATCATGGATTACAGTCTAATTCAGGTTGGAAGCAATGACTTGAAGTCTCCAGCC
>NW_008668847.1:31298-65045 GCF_000695815.1 Acanthisitta chloris
AGGCTGCTCAGGGCTTGAAAACTTCCAAGGACAGAGCTGGCACAGTGCTGCTGGCCACCCCTGCTGCCAGGGCAGGCTGATGGTTCATTGCCCAGTTTGCTGTCAGCTTCTTCCCACAGCATGACTTTGCATTTGTCCTTGTTAAAATTCATTAGGTTCCTGTTGGCCCATTCCTCCAGCCAGTCTGACTCCCTCCAGGTGGCAGTTGGGCATGGGGACTTGTTCCCCCAGTTTGGTTTTGCCTGGGAACAGGCCAAGCATGCCCTCCCTCCCATCCTTCAGGTGATGGATAAGGGCCTAAAGCAGGCCAGGTCCCAGGACAGACCTGGGGGTCCCTCTTCTAGTTACTGCCCTCCAAGTAGGCTGCAGCCCATCAACCACTAACTCTTGTAATGGTGAATCATCACATTTTTACTCATCTGGTTGTTCACCCGTCAAGACCATAATGTTCCTGCTTGAATACAGGAATTTTGTGGAAGAGAGTGTGGAACTTACATATATGTAAGTCTAAAACCACAAAGAATCTATCAATTTAGGATTTCCCATCAAAACTAATCTCCCCTGTTTGCACTGTTTATAATTGCAAATCTTGTCCCAGTGTCACAGCTTCATACATTAACATATATCAGAATATCCACAGTTATTTTTATCAGATCCTTCTGGAAGTACTGCCAGACATTTATTTTCAGACAGACTGAGGAATTTGAGGCTGTTCAGCCTGGAGAAGAGAAGACTGTGTGGGGACCTCATAGCAACTTTTCAGTATCTGAAGGGCCTACAAGGGAGCCAGAGAGGGACTCTTTGTTAGGAACTGCAATGATAGGACAAGGGGTAATGGATTCAAACTGAAGGAGGGGAAGTTTAGTTTAGATATTAGAAAAATGTTTTTCACTGTATGGGTGGTGAGACACTGGAACAGGTTGCCCAGGGAAGTGGTGGCTGCCCCAAACCTGCTGGTGTTCAAACCCAGGTTGGCTGAAGCTTTGAGGAATCTGATTTAGTGGGAAGGTGTCCCTGCCCATGACAGGGTGGGTTGTGACTAGATGATCTGTGAGGTCTATTCCAACCCTAAAATTCTATGATTTTGTGATTCAGTCTTTTGTTTGTTTGTGTGCATATGATTCTTACATGTTGCTTATCCATAAACCATAAGAAGTTGAACCATCACCTACAAGTGTTAAAACATCGTAGAGAGCTTTTTAGAAGGAACTGTATTGATTTTCAGTGACCCTTGTATAAGAAAGGAATTTCTTTTCTGTGGTTCAATTTACAGTTTACTGGAGAATATATTATTTCTAGGGCTTTTGTCTGATACATTCTAAAATGCAGTGAAAAACCTACTACTAAAACTCACTGCTGCTTTATTATTGCAGAAAATCCTAAATTATTTGGTACTCCTAAATATCAGCCAAACCCTGTTTTTCTAACTATGAATATTTTGAAATAATCTCTTCCAAATCATTAGCATTTTGACTGGATTCTGTTCTTAGATTTTTCCCATCAGATAGTTTTTGTGAGGTAATAAACTCCAGTTACTTTATACTTCTCTTTTCCTTTTTTCTTTTTATTTAAATTTTATTTTCATAATTTCATGGCTAACTTCTGAATATCCATCAGGAAAAGAAGGGTTACAGTTTGGTAACCTTGGAATGGAGTAACACAACTTATCCACTCAAAAAAACCCACTGCCAAAATATTTTCTGTAGTTATTTCTGTCCAATCTTTAGCAAAATAAACTTCTGTCTTCTTTCCTTTCTGATAGTACTAAGTACTGTCCAAGGGAAAGCCTATTGGTTTTCAGTAGATTTAAACTTTTGGATAGCAAAGTATCATTTGCTTTAATTTCAGTAAGATGGTTTGCTTGTGTTCTGGTGTATAATGAGGCCTTTCATAATTTCGTATGTAGATGATTTTACTTTTAGTTTTTGCTTAAAAATGAAAATCAGTGTTCTGAGTTTCTTAGAAAACCTCAAGTGGCAAATTTAGCATAAAGGTCTGGTGGGGGAGGAAGATGCCTGTTTCACTTGGAAAAACTACTGTGCAGCATTCAAGTGTTGCATAGAGTTTAGAGACCATTTTTAATGAACAGTAAGAACATCACAGGAAGCTGAAAATGGCTTTGGGATTAGCTATTCCTTCAAAATTGTAGCTGTTTAATGATACCTTCCAGACCATTATCAGATGGATCAAATAGAATGCTTCTTTGGGAAAGATATTGTAGAAATTTGTGGGAATACTGTGAATAATCTTGCCTGATATGCACTCAAGTGATTTTTTTAGTTCTTGATCATACAGTATCACTCATGAGTTTACTAGATTTTTATGCAAAAGTTAGATGCACACATGAATACTTCTACTTATGAGTTTATTAAGAATAATGTACACATGAGTACTTCTACTTATGAGTTTATTAAGAATTAATTAATAAAACTATATCCAGAATATCAGCAAAACAGATAGTATGCAATGAAAAATTAAATAAAACCTGTCTAAAAAGATTAAAATTTAGAAATAGAGCTGATCTAGGTGTCATACTCAGCATTTGATACACACACACATACATTTGGGGAGCTTTGCAAGAATGTATTGAAGATTTCAAGGAAAAAAATAAAGCTTTCAGCAATCCCAGTGTTTTTATTCCAGACAGTTCCTGGTGGAAATTCTTCCAAATTCAAGGTTTTGTATACAAGCCAAGTAAACAGCATAATCATCCCAAAGGGAAGACTTTGTAATTCAGTGAGGAACTTTCAGAGGAAATACTTGTTTGGGTAAAGGAGGTGTGCATTTTTCTTAACAGATGAGATTAAATGTAGCACATAGTTAACAGCTGGGCAATCAAATCTAAACTTCACTTCATCACATCAGCATAACAAGCCAATTTGTAGCCCATTAAGAATAGACACTATTGACTTCAAAGTTTACTAAAGTTTGTAATAATAGGTGGGGATTTCATCATTGTATATAATTACCTGAAAGAAGGGTGAAAAGAGGACAGAGTCAGACCCTTTCAGTGGTGCTCAATGACAGAACCAGAAGTAATGACACAAAGTGAAACACAGGAAGTTCCCTCTGATTATCAGGAAACACTTTTTCACTGTGAGGATGACCAAGCACTGGCACAGGCTGGCCAGAGAGTTTGTGGAGTCTCCATTCTTGGAGATAATCAAAAGTCACTTGGACATCATCCTGGACAGCCAGCTATAGGTGGCCTTGCTTGGGCAAGGGACTTGGACAAGATTACATCCACAGGTCCCTACCAACCTCAACCAGTCTGTGATTCTGTAATGTAAGTACTTTAAAAAAAAAAAAAAAAAGTTTTGTAGATCTTCACCGACCTGAAGATAAATATTTTCTTGGCCAAAAATTTTCCTTGAAAAACTAATAATATGTGCAGAACAACAAGATTATTTGTCTGCCCTTAAGCCCCAGAATGTGAAGGCTTTATCTTTCCAGAAAAAGATAGAAAACACCACTGAGATTAGGAGCTGTTTGCTTTTTCTTCTATGAGCACAAGCTAGAGGTGTAGAACTTTACTCTTATTGACATGAATGTGCTTTTGTCATACAAATGGGTTAGAATATGGTTCTATTGTTTACATGCTTTATAAACTAAATAATTTATATAGAAATTCAATATAAGTTGAAAATAATCTATTTCACATGTACACACACAAGTGTTTCAGGCTAGTTTTTCTGTGGGTGTCTGTGCTTGCCAACATGCTGAATATTAATCCAAACCAAGACAGCTACAAATATTATCAAGAGAGTAAGGTCTCAGAGGAGAACAGACTGGAGAGGACACATGATTTATTTTTATAAACCCACAAGACTATAAATATAATACCTAGAAAGAACATACTTGTTGAGATATCTTTCTTAACAGGTCTATAAAGGTTCTCTGAAGAGTGAATTCAGTTTTCAAATCTGAATAATTAAGTCTTTTGTAATGCCCTTGTGGCACTTTTTTGAGTTTTCTACTTATTTGGATAGAAAATGTCCTTTTATTAAGGTTAAGATCTTTTTGTAGCTGCAGATATTCTTAAAATCTGCTGTCCAGAAGCTGAACTGAAATAAAGAAACAGTGTCATGACACATTTATTTTGGCAGCCTGATCAAAGCGGGATGGCTGTATTTAGGCAGACAAGTGTATTAAAGTGATGCAGTTTGAAACGGCTGAGTTAGCATTCCTAAAACTGTGTCCTTGGGATAGGCTCTGCAGTGGTGCTGGCAGGGCAGCACACTGCCAGGAAGTTTTGTACATCTGTCAGGACACAGCTTGAACTGAATGTAATGAGGAATTATGATTCACTACAATCTCTTGCTGCCTATATAAATTCCCTTCTAGCCATAACACATCTGTTCATGGTAAGGTTGCTCCACTGCCCATGCAACTACAGTCAATTCATTTAAGCAAACAATGGATTCAATAAATATTATTCACAGGAAGATTTTTTTAAAATTTACTAAAATCTTAAATAAGAGTGTGAGTTCAGCTTGAGCAACACAGGGCCCTAAGTCTTCCAACAGCTTTTGAAATGCAATTTCCTTCTTTTCTCTACCAAGATAGTGGAGATACCAGTCCTCTGAGGTATGGAGAATTTCTGGATTATGTTGTTTCCTTATTTATTTGTCTTTTCCAGTAAGGGTAAAGAACATTCAGGACTACATTAGAGCATTCAGATAGTCAGGTCAAGAACTTGGATTATGTTGACCCTCTCTTGTGAAATAACCTGTAGATTGGAATAAAGTTAAATATTCCATAAAAATAGAATCTTATATGGAATATTAAGTGTTACATAGAAATCAGTGAGTGAAGCACTGCAAATACCCACTGGCCACTTGTCTCTTCTACTGTAGTGGAGCAACAATGGAGGGTAACAAGAGCCTAAGTGATTAGCTGGTCTTTTCCTTGCAGAAGAGCTCCTTAAAAATTATTCAGTCAGTATTTTCTGCTGAGTCAGAGTGTTTGACTTGGTGACACTACAAAGAAGAAAATAGTATGGATAGAAGGAAACTGAGAGTCTGGGGATGAAAGTGAGAAGGACTGGAATAATTTGAATGTTTCTTGTACTTTTCTGTATTCTGTAGAAGCACAATTAGAGAGTTAGTTATAAACTACTAAGAATCATGACAAAACAAATATTGTATGCAGTCTTCTGATTTGCATGTATTTATATGTCATTATTTAAAATTAACACTGCATGTTCCCTGGTTAAAGAATTTCCTAAGAGAGTTGCCTATTCTCAACTTTCATCCTGAGGCATAAAGGGACATAATCAATTTTCATGTTTTCCTGTGCCCCCTTACCATGTGTACTACCACAGCCATAGAAGGGGTCTTCTCTACACGTCTGCATGCACATAGGGCAGGAGGGGTGGGAAGGAGTGATAAGCAGATAAAGCACTGGGGTTGTTTCCTTCCTCTCAAGCACCCTAACACACATGCATTGCCACACCAGAGGCTCTAAGCTCAGAGATTCCATATTTTGAGGGGGAGGCCTGGAAATCCTGCAGACAAGTGCGTAAGTCATCGGCCTGTATTCTTGCTCTTGGTCAAGAGTCTTTGTCCAATGCCAGGTTATGGGGGAGGGCAGGCATGACACAGAGTTACCCTCTTGCTTTTCCTGGGCTGTACAGTAGGCACTTCTTGTGGCCTTTCCCCAAGATCCCCACCAGCCCTCATCCTTCATTCCTCTCCTTTCCCTGCTGCATTTTTCCCAGCTGTACTCATCAAATCCAGATTCAGAAGCAGCTCCATTGGTAACAGATACATAAGAGAGGAGAATAGGACTAGCATGAAACATACTGCAGGAGATAAAGGGGATAGCTGGTCTCAGCTAAGGGACAGCTCCCAGACTCTGGCTAACACAGAATCATTACCTGTTTCTTGAGCTCTAGGTCAGGATTGAGAACATACTGCCCTATAAACAAACAGGGTGCTCACAGAAGTTATGGATGTCTCCTCTCTGGAAGTGTTCATGGCCAGCTTGGATGAGGCTCTGAGCAACCTGATCTAGTGGAAGGTTTTTCTGGCCATGGCAGGGAGGTGAAACTAGATGATCTCTGGCCATGGCAGGGAGGTGAAATTAGATGATCTTTAAGATTTTTTCCAACCCAAACCCTCCTATGATTTTGTGTTTCTATAAATCAGATTGATAGACAAGCCACAACTTGACCTGCATTATTTGTAACATTGTGACATTGCTCAAGACAAAGCCCAGAAGAACTTTCTTTTCATTTAGCCAGAAATGACTACTTCTTTCCAATATGTGAAAAAACTACCATAACTCAAATATTTTTATAGTATATGAACATCTTTTGTTCCCAACAGCTAAATAACAATTACATTTGAAAAACACTGACAATTTATTTGTCCTTCCTTTGCATCATTATTAATAATATCTAATTCTGCACCCATTCTTATCTACATAATTTCTTTTATCGATAAAGTTCAACATTTGTTAAGCAGACTTGCAAGAGACTTAAAGAGAAAATTGATCTTATAAGGTATACTCAGTGCTCCCAGGGTCACACTGATGATTGCTGATTCTGTTTGGAGAGACACTGAGGTTGTGAGTTTCCATATGAATGGATTCTTGCCTTTTCAAGCTCTAAATAGCTTAAGGCTCACTAATTATACTGGTTCTGGGACTACATTAACAGCAGTATGCATCAGAACGTATTTCAGAGGGTCAGCACAGAGGAACTAGGCCAGAGAGCTCCAGGGATTTAATCAAAAGGTTAGCAAACTTAGCAGCACACCTTGAGCACCAACCACTGAGGCTAATGAGACCTCATTTAAATAGGTTTTCAGAGGATTAGAAGAGATTACCATCTTTGGGGAAATGAAATCTTACTCTGACAAATCTAGTAGTACCCCCTTTCCTCTATTTTACTTTTTTTACAAATTTTCTTCTTTATTCTGTCAAGGATATTAGATTAATAGACATACCTAAAATATGCTGCCATTAGCACAGCAAACTCTACTTGCCTAGGACATTAATGAAAAAAAATCTCCACAGGTGATACATTTTCTTTAAAATTGAGTCTATTAATCTATCATATTAATATTAGCTACTAAATGCAAACAATAACACACCTTATTGTCTTTTCCCAAACGGATGAATTCCTTGATTAAGAGCATTCAGAAAATAATTGAGAAAACTAAGTATGTTATCTATAATGTTAAGATGATAACATTTTATACATTTCATGATCAAGGTTGTTAAGTGAAAAGGCTAAATGCTATTTATCAATATAAAAAATTCACTGAAAACAACATTAAATGTATTAATTTAATGTCATTTAGTAAATAAAAGATGATGTTTTTATTGTTCTTCATTTTAAATGCAATAAACAGACCTACTACATAAATGTTCTTTAAAATAGTCCCACTGAAGCTGATCCACCACTTGAAGGTCTTTTAGCAAAGACTAAGCATGAAAAAATAGGCCAGAATGCCTTCAATACATACATAATCTAAGAATTATTTTCTGCATGTGTTCTTTCTATTTTGAAGTACCCATGTTCAACACAAGTAACAATTTTAAAAGTACTTTAATTCAACTTCCTTTGGCAGAGAAACTAAACAGTTAAATATACAATATTCAAATAAGTAGCCAAAAAAGTGCCACAGTGTAGAAACAGTAAGCAGTAGCTTTGAGTCATTCTGAGACTGTTTTTTTTCAATGTGTCCTTTCATGTACAGGCAAGAATCAGAAGGGATTTGAAACAATTAAATTGCCTTTAAAGAATGATTGTCTAATGAAAGCCTGGGAATATAATACTAAAATAGTAGAAATTAACTGTGCTGCTACACTCTAACTACATTTCACAGCTTTATGTTCCCCTAAGGTACCTGGCATACATGTTGGATTCAGTCAATTTCTGATTTGTAACTAGAAGTTCCTCGTGGCTACCAAATCAAGCATAATACCTTATTGTTCCACATTGTATGTCTCTCAGTGTGATATGAGGGAAAATTCTAATTCACTAATGAATTTTATTGTAATGCCTGACACATATCAAAAATCTCTTTCAAAAAACCCAGTCAGGAGATTCTGAATTTTATGTGGCAGCTCCATATAATTAATTTCCTCAAATGATCTCTCTAGAGATTTTCATTGTATTTAGGTGAGTGGAGTATTGAAGTATTTTATTATTAGCTACCACTTAAAAAGTGAGAATACAAGGATTTCTCTAAAAAATATCCTGGGGCTTTCTTTTTTCTTTTTATTTTTTTTTTTATCAAGCACTTGAAAAATAGAATGCTGAACTCAGGGACATAATTTTTTTACATCTTTAGGAAATCATTGTGATTTGTATGAAATGCCAAGAGATGAAACATTATTTTGGCAAAAGTTAATTACACAGGAACCAAATCTCATTAAAGACCCCCTTTGGCATGAGTAAATTTAGTTAGATTGGGCTTGTTGATCTGTGCCAAGTGCTGTTTTGAATTATTCCATACTAAAATATTGCATGCACATTACTAAATGCTGTGGTCCCATTTATATTGATTATTCTAACCTATAGAGTTACAAATTAATTCACAATTGTTTATGAAGATGGGATGCAGTTCCAAGTAGCCAGCAATTCAGGGGGTATTGCTTTTGATTACCAGTTCTTTACTCAGTACAGCTCAAAGGAAGGATTAAGCCTTACAAAGATTTGTATGGATCCATGTCTAAAATTCCATCTAGCTGTGGATCTGATCTCTGTCTAACTCCATGCCTCTTCCTCAAACATATTCTAGAGCAACACTAATGGAAATAGATCTAGCTAGATTTAAATCAATAGGAATTCTACTGAGATAGATATGCAAGTATAAGAGTAAGTAGTCTGATTCAAGGGGTGAGTATCTCATTTACTCTGCAGCTACCACTTCTCTACACCTGTAGCAACCTCTGAGAGTAGAGAGGAATGAATGCCCATCAATCTGTTTAATTGGTAAACACTAGCATTTTTGTCTTAGATTAAATATGGTTTATCCTCCTAAAACACAGGCTTTTATTAGGAAAAAGAATCAAAATATGGAAGGCAATTACAAATACCTACATAAATAACCTCTGTGTAAGATGAGTAAGATTTTAGAGTAGTTAATTTTCACACATCCTCTTTATTACAAGACAGGTACACACATTATCGGTCCAAAATGCTAAACAAATGAAGCTGTGGATTACATGTAGAATTTCACAGATGACTACATTACAGAAATACATTTCCATTGATGAACTGTAAACATAAACAGAAATCAATGAAGAAATGAATATTCTTTCTTTGTATGTCAGAATGAAATGACTTACATTTGGTTTCAGCATTGAAATTGCTGATGGAGAATGTCTGATTATTTATATTAAAAGTATTAGACAAGATTTTCATAGATATTCACATCAGATGTTAAGACAAATTCATGAAGTTTCCCAAATAACCTTTGTTTGGAACTCAGAGAATAGAACATTTTCTAATATTGCTGCCATGCATCAGAATGAATCAATAGAAACCAAGAATAAGTTTCTCAAGTGAAACAAACCTCAGAAAACATCTTCTGTCCTTATTGACTTCAACAAGCTCCTGACAATGTAATGATGCTATAAGTTTTATACAATATCACATTTCACATCAAGGTATACAGTAAGGAGCTTTACATTCTGTCTCCAAAATGCTTTCTCTTGGGTTGTGGTTAAGTAAGGCTGAGCTCCACAAGCAATGAATTACAAGGGTTCATAAGAAGGTTGTGTTCCACAATTTAATTCGATCAGAGTTGTTTCCATTTTTCCTCAAATTTATGATCTGTATAATTCCAACTGAATAGGAAAGAGCCTCTTATATTCCTACTTCTGAAGGAAAACCTCATTTGAAATGATGGTTGCAAATGTTGCATATTGGAGTAAATACAATTGAAATGAAAGGATAATATATATTAAAGATACATTACATTTTCTTAGATGACAGACAGTTAGTTTAGAAAGCACATTTAAGTAATGAAAACAGAATAAATGCCCAGAAGCACAATATACTTGAAATTACAAGGCCTCTCTAACACTCTTAGCACTTCAGCCTTTACTGGTAAATCTCTGTTGAAAAGCAAATAATGAGGGTCAGGAGCTGCTTCTGTACAGAACATAAACCATAATAATCAGAGATTTTGGAGTCAATAAAATGTTTAACATGACATATTAAGTAGCAAAGAAAAAAGTGAATGCAGAGTTGCTTCACAGGTAGGATAATACATAAAACTAATATGAATATTTTAGATTCAAGTAGTCTTTATTTGCCTGCATTTTTACACAAGCAAAATGTCTGTGATCACAGTCCTGCTTTTTAGCATTTTAATGTCAATTAAATTTGACAGAGGAGGAAGATCATGGGTTTTTATGTAAAAAGAAAGTCCTGTCCTGTTTGGACTGCTTGGCAAAGGAACAGGTAAGTAGCTGAAGGCTACCTACAAGCATGGACTGACTCTTGGCCAGCCAACATCTCCAAAATGGTAAATGGAAGACACAGGACTGAGATGGGATATTATAATATGCAAGGAACACTGTGGGAGAACTGATGACAATGCATTACACTGCAGACAAGGTAGAGATTACAAGAAAAGAGAGCACCAAATTGTGGCAATATGAATACTGGGAAATGACACAAGAAACAAATCCTTAGGAAACCAGACTACATTGATCTGGTTGTTCAGGAAGCCATTTGTTCTCATGCCATGTGCTGTCATGTATTATTCATGGCCAATAACACTGTGCAATTACTGCAATTTCAAAGAAAGCGAAAATGATCATCATTCTATGGAAAACAACTTTCCCATTCTTAGTTGGTGGTTGTTTTTTTTTTAGCAGGAGTACTATGTTATTCTCTGCTGTGAAGAAGGTAAATAGGCAAAACATCAGGAATCATGCTTTCAGTATAGTATTTTTTCTTACCAGGAAGTACATCTAGCTGAAATACGTACAGCATGTAAAACTGCTTTGTAACAGTACAGTAGTTACACAGAAAGCTCTCTCACTTGAAAGCATTAGGGAGTCAATTGTCCACATGTGATTTTCATTCAAGTACAGGGACTATCACAGGATTTCTTCTCCTTGACATATTTACAAACCTTGGCAGGACTACCAAAAACGTTTTGGCTCATACCGCTGGATTCTTCTAGCTGAAGGGTAAAAGATTGTGATGAGATTGTCACTGTTACCCTTCTTACCTCTCAAGCACTTTGCCAAGCCCAGGAATACTAAAAATGTCTCTATGAGCAAGTTTTTAAAATGCATTGACTTCAGAATGCAGTCAGTAATGGCATTGCAGAAAGTCAAGGTGATGCAGACACTTCACTTGTCCTAAGTGGGCATCATTGCCCTAACATATTGGACACAACACACACACTGTACCCACATGTCATGGCTTAACCCCAGCTATGAGCCAACCACACAGCTGCTCACCTCCCCCACTAATGGTATGGGGGAGACAATCAGAAGGGTAAAAGCTAGAAAAGCTCATGGATTGAGATAAAGACAATTTAATAGAGAAAGCAAAAGCTGCACACACAAGCAAAGCAAAACAAGGAATTAATTCACTGCTTCCCACAGACAGGAGGTGTTTAGCCATCTCCAGAAGAGCAGGAAACACGTAATGGTTTCTTGGGAAGACAGAAGCCATCACTCCAGATGTCCCCTCTTCCTCCTTCTTCCTCCCACCTTATATACTGAGCATGATGTCATATGGTATGGAATATCCCTTTGGTCAGTTTGGGTCACCTGTCCCAGCTGTGTCTCCTCCCAGTCTCCCATGCACCCCCAACTTCCTTGCCAACGTGGCAGTACGGAAAGCAGCAAAGGCCTTGACTCTGTGTAAGCTCTGCTCAGCAATAACAAAAACATCTCTGCATTATCAACTCTGTGTCCTGCACAAATCCTAAACATAGCCCCATACTAGGCACTGTAAGAAAGGTAACTCTACTTCAGCTCAAACCAGCACACCACAACAGAAGCCATCTGTCAGGAAGGCTCTGTGCCTGCATACAGCTGATAAGATCTTTGTTGCAACAGCATGGGTGCCAACAACAATAGACTTGCTTTGGGAACTAGTACAACCCTATGAATAACCTCTCTTCATGTAAGAAGCCCTTCTCTCTGCTGGCACTGAAGCATTGGTACCACATGCATCTCTTCTGTTGTTAACAGCTTCTAATTAGCAGTAGTCGTATTCTGAACCTCATTTGTCAGATTGGCTAAGCATTCAGCACACTCAGAACTGTTAGAAATAATGTAAAATTGTCTTTGTAAGAGCATCATATTGCACTTGGCCCAAAGTAAGCTTTTTGGGTCTTACTGTAATATAAACTTAAACATGATTTTCTTTTCCTGTAAGAAGAAGCCTTTCAATATGAAGTTCAAAAACTGTGGAAAATATATTAGTAATAAAAAATTGCCAGTTTAAATTTTTTTGTATTGCTTTAGTCTGAGAGAGAGCAAGAGCCAATAAAAGAAATAAGCCCAACAGCAGGACTCTAGACTTCAAAGCTTCAGTTCCACATAAAAGTCTGATTAAAAAAAAAGTCAGTTGCACGGTGAAAAAGCTGCATCCCTTGTACAAAGATAGAAAATCCTATTATCGAGCACCCTTCTTCAAGTGGATGTGGAGAAGTGTCAATTAACTACCTCTGCTAAGTGCTAAACAACTTACTTGATTGCCTTGAGTACATGCCTGTCTTGATGGGTAGCAGTAATGCTGGATTTCTGTGGTAGATTTGCTTTTAGAGCCTCTTTGAAGGTCCCAGCATCACATGCACATACATGATCCTCATTTGTAGTCCTATTTGCATTCCAGCACTTCACTTCATACATCAGAGATGAGGACTAGATGAGCAAGGTCAAAAAAGAGGCAGACAGCCTGCAACTTGATTTAAGTAAAAGGCCTTGTTTTACATGAAGTACATGGTGGAAATTTTCTATCTTCTTTCAGTATAAGTTCAGAGCTCAGTCATGTTTCCTGTTCTTCAGTGTACATGTCTTTTTTCATTTCTTTTTTGATGGTCGTGCTTGGATCCTACTCTCTATTGGGGTAAAGCTTGTATTCTGAGAGACTAAAATTCTTCCCAAACTTTCACTTGTATGTATATATTTCTGGTTTTAATTTATCTATCAGTATAGTAGTGATGGCTTGTAAAGTGTATTCTCTGGGATTTAAAAAATAGTTTTGATCACTAAGATGTTGCAGAGAAACAAATTTTGCTTGCCATTACTTACTGTTGTTCACTTAGATAAAAAATATCCAGTCTAACTGCCCAATTAGTTGACATAATGCTAGAGTCCTTACTTGAAGAATGCATTTGAACAGTTTAAGAGGCTCTAGGCCATGTCTATAGCTCTTCCTTGCTTGTATAACATTACAAGCAGTAATGAAATCAGATTTTAGCTGGTCAGTCATCCTTGTTCCCAAATGTACCAGCAGAAAGAAATTATGTATCACTTCTTAAAGAATTATATGTTTTCTTCTTGGGAAGTGATATCAGTGTCTCCCTGTCTATCTGATTTTTCCACTTTGCAGTAGAGAACAAAGGAAATGGAGTGGAAAGTAACATGCCATAGAGACAGTGAGCAAGATTGTGCTAGGATGAAGATCTTGAACCTGTCCTCTCCTATGCTGACATCTGGTATCTCTGCTCCTAGCCAAGATAGCCGGCATGCTTTCGAGCCAAAAGACTATAACAATATATCATGAAACAGATAACCATGAGGAGAAGTACATTACACAATCATCATTTTATGGCAGTCTGAAGTTTCATTATGTGATGAAGTAGCTGTTTAAACCTGACTCCCATAGGATAAAGCAACTGGAAGTCTGGCTTCAGCACAAAATGCATTAAATAATGTTATCGCTAATGATTGGAGGAAATAGAGCTTATATAGGTGTTTAGTAAACTCAGGAATGCATATATCGAAACCTCTTTTTCCATACACATGAATCAATTTTAGCAAAGGGGCTAATTATCCCTTGCCAACTTAATTCCTCTTCAGTTCAATACTGTAGATACTATGAATCAAATAGAAACTTCCTAGTTCACATCTGGCACAGGGAGACACTTTCATTCTTAGAATTAAATCAGCTGTGTATTCATCACACCTTTTTACAGCAAAAAGGGTATGGACTTGATAAGTGGAACTAGAATCCTAGAATATTTGAGAAGCTTGGGTTGTTGGATGTGCAGTGTAGGGATTAGAGCTCAAGTGAAATACTCCACTCACTTATATAGGAGCTAAGAGCTGCATAATAAATGCATTTAGAGCCATTTGAAAAGAAGGAATGAAACTGGATTCCTATTTAACAGTAGACTCTCCCAAGAGCTCTGAGCACTACTCCATTACTCATTTGCAAAAGCAATGAAAACATTAATTGACCTCTTGATTAGTATTTAAATAATAAATACCACAGTGGATTAATGCACTGGCCTTTTACCTCAAAGACATAGTTTAGAACTGACTTGACAAAAAAATCAATTTAATTACATGATACTAAAATTGCAAGTGCCCATAGGTGAAAGTTTCCATGCACATGAGGCCACACATCACATAATCATGCCAAATTGGAATTTATTCAGTGCTTTCTCTTTTTTTTTTTTCTTTTTTAATGAATGCATGCATGGTGTGTGTTGAAAGAAAGCAGGCTGCTGCCTGCCACAGAAACATCACACAGAGCAGCTCCCATCCTCATGAACTAAAATATTTGGTTTAAATGCTAGAAACCTGAAAACTAACATAGTTCTATCATCACATTTAGTTAATTAAAACAGATAATTTCTGGAAAGAAATGAGAGATATTTTCTCTAAAGCTTATATTTTGTACAATCATTTCAAACATATTTGTGGAAAATAAACTCAGATTTTTGGTTTTTGGAAGATCTTTAAATGTAAACCTAATGTTAGCAAAGCCAGTGGATTCTGGAGGTACTTGTTTATATTAAATTAGTTAATGCAAGATTTTCCTTATGACTTTGACAGCTGGGAAATATCATAAACTGCTCTTAGTAGGCTTCTACCCTAAGAAGTAGAAATGTCATGAGGTCATCGCTTCCTCTGAGTTTTCTTTTATCTAGTTTGAAACTCTGAAAACAGCAGGCCAAAACAGATCAGGAGAAGAGTCTGTGTCCCCATTTGGGTAGGTCCCAGAAGAAAAATCCTTAGGGCAGGTTCTGGCATTTAACATTTCCAATGAATACCTCTAGATTTTTGTTTTAGGGAAGTTAGATCTGAACCCCCTTGCTGTGGCCGTGATCCTATTTCTGGCTTAGAACAGTTAATAAAAAGTATTTTCCCCAAAACTATTCATTGAGTGTGCAGGGTAAGTAGCATTGGCTGCAGTGATGTGAGGGCTTCAGTGTGAGCTTGCTGTACAATTTAATAGGGAACTCTAAATTTTGGGTTTAAAATTTAAGCATTTCTAAAACTTTACTTGTTAGATTTGTCCATAAACAGATTATTTTCTGAACAGATATGGTCTTCTTTCATTTATGTGTATCTGGTTTTGATGAGTATGTTTATGCTATTATTCTGTCTGGCTGAAATTTTCTTGCAACGTTGTTTTAACCAGATTGTGTTTTCAGCTATTTTTGATGGAAACTCTCTGGTTCTTGAAGAAAACTTTGAATTCTCCTTGAAAGCATGAAAATTTTAGTCAAAACAAGGTATTTTGACTATGTTTAAGCTGCTTTTCATTCATGCTCTGGTATATGTAGTTTTTACTTGATTTGATGTGAGAGTGAAAACACATCAGGCCTAAGTGTGCAGACACATAACTGTAGTAGGAAAACAATTAGATTATTTAAATTTGAGCAATCTTTGCTAAGAGACTGCTTTGCTTTGCCAGCTTTGTGTGATGAACATGCAAATTTTGGCTCTCATGGAAAGTACAAACTCTAAGAGATTTTTTCATGTTACAACAATGTGGTTCAGGCAACCAGAAACATATTGTGGCAAACAGACTGCATGGTAATCCTGTTGGCAATAATTTTCTCTTCCGCTATTGCTATTCATACTTAGTTGTCTCACAGATTAGAAACCCTGTAGAGCAAGAATCATAACTGTTCTCTTTGTAAAACATCTAAGACAGCTTTTTATGGGACCATTTTAATGTCGTCTTCACACTTTGAAAGTCTTGCAAACGGTCTTGGACTGTGGGCAAGATATGGACTACAACTTGTGCACATCTGCAGACAACTGAAGAACTATGCAGGTTTTCTGTTCTGTCTCATACTATAAAAAGTGTATTCAGAAAAGGTTTCATGGAAGTAAAGTAGGTTTTTAAATAATTTTATTTACACATAAACAAAAGAAGGTCTATTCTGAAAAGACAGACCTTGTTTCACAATGTTGCCTGGTTTTGCTTTTAGATGAGAAACCACAGCTATCAAGTTGTTTATTAAATTTTGTAATTAACCTATTTTATGCTTCATCTCAAATCCTTCCTGGTGGTCTGTATGTCATAGCAGTTTGTTCATATTCTTGCTTCACTTTGACCCAAAAGACATAATCTAGCCATGAAAGCTACGTATGCTTTATAATAAGATTCACTTCACTCCACTCATGAAAATTACTTTCAGCTACAATGTATAAATGAGTGTTGAAATGCTGTATTTTAATTTTATTCGACTGACACTTCTTAACATTAAGCTTTTAGTCAAGAGGCAGATGCCCTGTAATTTGGAAGGGTGATGGTTAGATTCCACCCTTACAAATCAAAAAATCATAGGCATACTCTAATTGCAAGTTATATAGGTGCACAGCTGTGAATGTCTGAATAATTTTAATTTGTGCATATGTAAGCAAATTTTGTGCTAAAGTTCTGAAAATGTAACCAGTCAGAAAATTTGACAGCTGAAAGTCCAGTTCACCTAAAGACCAATTCCCATGTACAACTTCAGTCATACAAATAAAATGAATCTATTCATACACTTAAGCATTTTGCTCATTCGGAAAGAGTTTTCTGGGCTTGACTGAAAGTCACTGATAAATTATCTGTTGATGTCAGTCACAGATCTCAGACACACAGTCTTTTACGAAACTACAAAATTACATCATCAACACCTGCCTAGGTGCTATTTAGGTTAGATTTACTGGATCTTACACCAACAAAAACCCTACTACTTAAATAATCTTAGTCATATTTTTGACGAACTTTGTAAGCCCTTTTATGTGTTTTAGAACCTATGAGAGAGAATACAAAAATTGCCAGTGTTCATTTTTGACAGAGGCAATGAAGCAGAGCTCATCACCTGTAGAAAAGCAATCTTCTTTGGAAGTGGTAATCAGCATGACACCTTTAAAAGCAGTATAATGTGTTTTGGCAGCACATAAATGAATAGCAATTGGAAACAATGCTGCTCTGTTTGATCTCTTGCCAAATAATTCAGTGTTGTGGCTTAAAAGTCATACAGGTGTTCTTTTGTTGTTGTTGTTGTGGGAAGGAGGCACATCATATTAGTGGTCTTGAATTTTCACAGCTTCACATGAAATGTTGTGTATAGTTAAGAGATTAAAACAGGACTACACCTTTATTAAAGGAAAAGAAAATATTTGGGTCAATTGGCTTAAAGGATAAAAATTGACTGAAAAAAAAATCTGATGTAGTTCTGGAGCTTGGTTCATAATCAAATGGTAACAACTTAATTATAAACAGTCTTTATGGCTCAGCTTATTCATTTTTGAAATTTACATATTATCAGATCAATTTAGATCAGAAAATCTGGTAGTAATGACCAGATATTTAGGATCTAAGAAGAGAAATGCTATGCTGAATTAATTTTACACTAAATAAAACAGAGGTCATAACAAGACAAAATACACAAAATTCCCAGTGCTGTAGGCTGCATATCACCTCTGTGGCTAAAACAGCATTCCTTGTTAGTAATGCCTAGAATTCCAAATTGTCTATGGAAGGTCTTTATTGGGGTTTATATGTGTGTATGGTGAGTTTCCTTCATAGGTATTCCATGTCTACCTTTTTTGACAAATCTATGAACTTTTTTACCTTCTCATGTAGCGTAGTAAGAACACAAAAAACCCGAAAAAAATGAATTATTTCACTGTTAGCCCTTCTCTGGGAAATCAGAACTGCTAACTACTCATCCACTGAGGTCAATAGGATTTTTCCATTGATTTCAATGAACCAAGGATCCTAGTCTTCATTCTAAACAGCACTTGCGTGTTCAAACTACAGAATGATCCACCCTGTATGTTTGATTATATTATTATTATCATTTTTATATCAAATAATATAATTATACATCCATAAAATGTCTATCACTATAGTTTATATATTACAGACTCTCCCACTTGTAGCCTTAGAAGGCAGATGAGGGAAACATGTCTCCAGTTTAAAAGCTTATTTCAGTCTAAAACAGATAGAAAGCCTGATAAACAGTCCTTTTGTGGCCATTCGTTCTGCCTGTGATAAATTTTCTGTAGCTTGGAATTTTAGATGCAGTCCTATAGGTGGAAGGAGTCCTATGCTTTGCTTTTTAATGTTTGTTATATCAGAAGACATTGAAAAAATGGATGCAAAAAAAGTGTCAGTCTGTCCTGTGTTTCTTACTGGAAGACTAATAAGCTTAGTTCATTTAGCTTAATTAGTAAAGTAAAATCAAGGGTATTGCCATTCTCACCAGTGGCTTTTCATGTGGAACATGGCAGCATAGAGCAGAACACTGAATGGCTGTTAAAAACCCAAACATTTGATTGAGAAATAAGTGACACATTTTAACATAATGACCAGATAAGCACTGAATTGCTCATCACTCCATGTCTTCAAATGCTTAAAACATCAAGACATGACAGTGCAGTTCATTCAGTAATGCAGGCTATTTAGCACAGATAATAGAAAAGGGCTTAAAATTAAATGGCTGGTTTATTTATTTGTCTATTTATATATTTGGCTTCTTCTCCCAGTCAGCTAGTGACAGGACAAGAACACATAGCCTCAAACTACACCAGGGGAGGTTCAGGTTGGACATCAAGAGGAATTTCTTCATGGAAAGGGTTGTCAAGCCATGGAACAGGCTGCCCATGGAGGTGGTAGAATCACCATCCCTGAAAGTGTTCAAGAAATGACTGGATGTGGCTCTTAGTGCCATGGTCTACTTGAATCACATGGTGGTGATTCCTCAGAGGTTGGACTTGGTGATCTTGAAGGTCTTTTCCAACATAGATGATTTTATTAAGTAACTTAGACAGTTTGATGGTCTTTGGGTTTAAAATCCATTCAGTGTTCTGTGCTCATGCTAAGTTTTAGCGATCCAGACGCTGCCAGGGTGTTCCACAACCAGCCTACATCTGGTGCTTTCCTGCAGAATGTCATGCAGATGTACTGTGGAAGAGTCATGGATATTCACTGAGGTACCTATTCCTTTTCTCATAGTCTGCTAGTGGTGACAACTGAATCTATCCGAACTGGTTGGACTTGATTATACATCTTCTTCAGCTAGCACCTTTGGTCTTCCCTCTCTTTTCCTTGTTTCACCTTGCTGGAGGGTATGGAGATTATGGCCTTAAGTGAGCTGCTGGCTCAGCTGCTCCTGCAAATGTTTCCAAATCGATGAGCAAAGGAGACATGTGAGTCACTGCTTCAGCTCTCATAATTTATTCTCACTGAACCAGGTTAGGGAGCAACTGTATAGGAACCTGACTTCAGCTGGGAAGTGTTAGCCAGTGACTTGTGGATAAATCTTCAGCTGACACAACTTCAGCTGAAAGAGGATTTGTGCTTAAACACCCAGTGTAAGCTGGATGAAAATCACTATGTAGGTTAAACTGACTTACTACTACCCCTCCTAAGGCAAATTAGGGAAACGGTTCCTCTGCCCTCCTATATCTTGCAGTGACCTGTTGTAGACATCTTGTGCACTCTGAAGTGTGTAAGCCACAGTATAGCACCATAAACAATAAGACACCTCTGTGAGTGTACAGTAATGTCAATATCCATATTTGTAAATAAATATGCTCAGGAATCAACCAAGTGGAGCATATACATGTTTTGTGCTGAAAACAGTAGCTCCCAGGGAACATAAAAAAATATCCAATAGTCAGGTAGCACAAAACCTACACATTTTTTCAGCTGTACTTTGGTTATTTACAGCTCAGCTTTCCCAACATACCTGGCAGAATAAAAATGCTTGGTGAATCATCTATCTGAATTTAAATGTAAATGCATGTGAATGTAAAGAGATGTAAAAATGAATTTGCATTATATGTATGCATGCTAGTTTTTCCAGGCTACTTTTAGATGGGTAAATTATTTCATTTCTCTCTTTGGCATTCTTTTTAAAGCTTGCCTTTTTTACCCTGGAAAAGAGTATTTCATATGATGGAAGAACTTATCTTTAAGATTTTTATTTTGTTTAAACTTACAGCCAGATTAGTATTTCGGAATTTTAAGGAAATTCAAAGAATTTCTAATTCTCAATTCATAAAAGAAAATTTGCAACTAAAAATGCAAAAAAGTTTCAAAATATATTTTTTAAATAAAAGCTATTAGGAAACAAGACCTTATACTTCCAGAAATCAAGATGTAGAATACCACTTGAGTCTCAACTTTCTCAGATCTAAGTAGCATAAATATTAGCAAAATCTACTGCTAGCCACGTGTGTGCTATTGCTTGAGTGAGACAAGGAAAGACAGCCAAGCAGAGATGTCAGCTTTTGAAAAATACATCTGTTTACCAGTAAGTGAACCCAACTGATATCACACAGCTTTGTTTAACAAAACTTTAGCCATCTGTCTTCCAGAACGCATTGTCCCTGGTGATAAAACTCCAGTACACTTCAATACAAACTGTGAATTTTCTCTAGTTAACTCAGTTGCTGTACTTCTCTGAAGAATTTACAATGAAGTGCATTGCCTGTCACGCAGCTATAGCTCCTGTGAGGCACAGAATATGGGGAGAAACCTCTGAATGTGGCATCATTAGTGCCCTGGTATTATTAATGGCACTAGAGTTTGACACTAGGATAGGCAGGGTCAATGCCTGGCACAGGAGCAGTTTGGACTCTTGTACCTATGAGAAAGAAGGGCAATCACTGTTTCCCAAGTCATTTTGAGGGGGAAGCTGATATTGCCACAGACACAAGTTGGCATTTATTACCTGAATGACAGTACTTTGAGGCAGTGTGCCTGCCAAGTGAAGAATTTTACACCCTCACATAACAAGCTCTTTTTTCCCCTCACTAATATATTACTTATTAAAACAAGAATGGTGCCCCTGCTAAGCTTATTGGAAGAAGGGGGAAAAAGGATTTTGAGGTGCTGAGAGATTGTAGTCCATAGTATGGAGAAGTGAGTCCCTAATCTCTACTGGTATTCATAGAAATGTGAAGAGCAAAACAGTTTACTGATTCTACTGAGAGGTGCTGTGGGCTCTCTTAGGGGGCAAGAAGCCTTGCAGAGGGGTCTAGATAGATTAAGCATAGAGCAGTGCTTAATGGGATGAAATGCTCAAATGCTGGAATCTTCACCTATGATGGAGTAACATCAGGCACAAGTATAAATCAGGAGAGGAGTGGCTGAAAAGCAGCCCTGCAGAAAGGGATCTGGGGGTGCTGGTTGGCGAACCAAATCCTGGGGTGCATGAAAGCACAGTCAAAAGAGGTGATTATCCCACTGTGTTGGTGCAGCCTCACTTTGAGTTCTAGGCCCCACAATTTACAAGGGATGTGAAGGTCCTTGAATTAATTCATCTAGAGAAGGGCAACAAAGCTGGTGAAAGGGCTGAAAGGAGCCTCTGAGGACTTGGGATTTGCCTAGTTTGGAGAAAAGGAGGCTGAAGGATGACCTTGTTGCTCTCTACAGCTTCCTAAGGAGGGGGAATGGAGAGGGAGGGGTTGATCCCTTGTCTCTGGGATCCAGTGATAAGATGTGTGTGAATGGTCCAAAGCTATGCCAGGGGAGGGTCAGACTGGATATTAGGAAACATTTCTTTACCAAGAGGGTGGTCAAACACTGGAAGTTCTTGGAGAGGTGGTTCATGCTCCAAGCCTGTCAGTGTTTAAGAGGCATTTGGACAGGGTCCTTAAGAACATGGTTTAACTTTTGCTCAGCCTTGAATTGGCAGGCAGTTGGCCTAGATGATTGCTGTAGGTCCCTTCCAAGTGAAATAGTCTGTTCTGTTTTATTCCTGCAGGGAGTCATGTAACCATAGATAGATCTGCTAGGTTGCTATATTACTTTTATTTGTGTGATAATATACATGTTTCAAATAAAAGAGACACTAGCCTTAAGACATTAGAATTTAAAAAATAAAAAGCCTTACGTCATTTCAGCTCTGGTAAAACAACTCAGGTTGAATGAAATAAAGATTAAACACGCATAACTATATAAAACTTGCTTATTTTAACATGGAATGTAAAAATACACAAATACATCTAGATAGTAGATTTAGAAGCAACAGTTGCTTGAAAATATTAATTCATGGTCCCCAAGCTGGGCCAGCTGCCCATATTTTCTTCTGTAGCATTGAATAAAATAAAATAGTGTATTTAAAATTTAAAAAAAAACCCACCCCAAAGCATTGTCTAATACAAAGTTGCTGTTTTAGTTTTTGATCCCTGGCCAAATCCTGGACTAGACAGGCTGTGTTTGATAAGGATACAGAAACTTTCATGTTTTTAAAACATCTGGAATTACGTCCTGTTGGTGGGCAAATGACCTAGCTTGAAAATGCCCCAGAAAGAATTCTTCCTTTTTCCAGTTATTTTGTCTTTAAAATTGTAGCTGCTCAGAAGTAACAGGCAAATTATTAGGAAAAATGTAAAATTAACTTTTTTAACTCCTACAATGATGTCTGTGAAATCTCTGAAATAAAAAGAACTCAGTCTTTTACACACTGTCACTGAGTACACTGCTTTTGTGATGACCCATCTGGGGCATATGCAGAAAAAGCATCCCCACTATGGTGGAAAATCTTTTCGACTACGTGCACATTATCAAGAAATCCTCTTGAATCATATGTACTGAAATAAATGTGTGTGTTTGTATATTGATATGTATTGTCTGATATATATACTGTCCTGTCCATTTTGTCCAGGTTGGCTAAACATCCCAGTTCTATATCATCAGTGTTTCACTCCCAATTTCCAGTTCCTAGGCATAGAACAGCCAGAGTAATTGTAATACTGTGAGCCAAGAGACTCATTATAGTGAGGCCTGTACCACTGCTCTTAAGAATGGAGGTTATTCTTGCACAGATGTTAAAAAAGAATGTAAATACACAGAGTCTAGGGAGACATTCTGTTCCTAAAAGGCAGCATACCAACAACATGGTTAGAATTGAATGGTAAGAGGGGGTGAAAATTGTAAATTTCAGGACATGACGTTATACAGCATTCTCTCTTTCTTACACTGTGTTTGCATTGTGTTGGTTTCTCTTTATCAGCTGTAAGATATTAAGACATAATTTCAAATTCTTACTGCTATTTATATATTATAAATACTAAAATGATTGAACTGTTTTCTTCTTCTTCAGAGGGTTTTCTTCCTTTCATGAATGTGGTAATCTAAAATCCATAAATGCAGAGTATTTTACATGTTTAATTATTTCCTGAGATCTCAAGCTATGCTATATGCAATATAATCTAGAGAAGTTGAGTATTCATATGCATTTTTCAATGAGAAAACCAATTATAAACCGGAATTTCAACATAAAAAGCTAAACATGAGGTCTTCCAATGCAGAGATTTCAGCTTCATACAGAAGAAAATTTTGAACTTAAATGAAATCCATGCATTCTACCATAAATATGCAAACACCTAGAAAACCATGTATTGATAGATTCTGGTTACTTAAGAGTGCCTAAACAGAAACATACCTTAAAAATGCCAGTTTATGGAAAAACAGGATCATGCTTCTATCATCCTTTATGGACAGGGAATGTTTTTTATGCTTTCTACTGATCTCCCTCTAGTGGAATCCTGTAAGTCTGCATGAGATGAAATGAACTTTCTCTCCACAATTTTTCATGCAACATAGCTGTAACACATGATGCATATGCTACAAACATCTGTTTTCAGTAATCAAGACAAATTCTGTCAGTTCCTTTAGGGGAAAGCAGTGTATGTAGTAAACACAGAGATGGAATTACAAAGCCTTAAAGCAAGCCCATTAGAGAACAGCTAGGGATATAATGTGTTTGCTTGCTAAACCCTTTCCTTATAGATTGCGATTTAGTTTTTTTTAAAAGAAATTGGATTAATACATGGGCTAGATTCTTCCTGGATATTGCAACAGTGCAGAAGAAGGGAAAAATAGAGAAACAGGTGTTTTCAGAGACTTGTTTATCCCTCATCCTTATTTGGTGAGCAGACTCTCAAGGGGATAGGAAATAAAGTATGGCCTCACCTCCCCTAATCTCCACACCAGGCTGCACTCAGTGTTTGGTATGCAGAAGGAGTACATTGCACCCCATAAATCAATGTCATGCCAAATATGCTCTTTCCATTCAGAAAAGTGTAGTCCTCTAAAGCAGAATATCTTCCAGCTCTTTCTACAGGGTGCTGGTACTCAGCTGCTCCAGACTTTCCTTGGGTGGCAGCAAATGGTATGGTGAGCTGCTCTGAAAGCCTGCACATCTGCAAATAACAAAATTGCTTCTGCATGCGTGATATGTGGCAACATTAGACACAGAGAAGCAAATCAGTATTACAGATACTGTGGATAAATACATAAAAGCCAGTAATAAATACACATGTGCACTCATTCACTCAGTGTATACTCTCAAATGCGAATTGCCAATCATTCTAAAGAAGACAAAGTGGTTGCAAGATAACAGAAGGTTGTTCTTCTGATATCAACAGCATTAATCATATATTTCACTGTGAAGTTACCATTAAAACATAACTTTGATTAATGATAGTGTCAGTGTATTTAATCAAGTGCAAGCTACACAGCACTTGTTCGCTGTGATTATTTCTCTCGATGACCTCATCCAACTGAGGAGGAATGTAAGTGAAAGCAGGGCCATTTCACTGAGGTGAACCTGGCATGCAAGGAAGCTTCAGGGCCCACCTTTGCCCAGATGACTTCTCAAAACTCAAGAGAGGGAAAAACAGTAGCAAGTCCGAACTTTGAACCCACATCAAACATTACAGTGATTAATTATAGGCAAAGAAATCATATCTATGGATCCTGACTAAAAGCAGTGTCTTCTTGTCCTAAACCTTGTACTTGCATATACTGAGGAACCATTCCAAAGAGTTGCCAGTTATTATAGATGAAGGTTAGGGAATGCTTTCATGTGCAAAAGGAGTTACTGACCCATCTGCACATATTTTGTCCCCCTGTAGTCAGCACTGGTGAGGCCACAACTCAATCCTGTGTTCAGTTTTGGGCTCCTTACTGCCAGAACATTATTGAGGAGTGCGAGCATGTCCACAGAAGGACAAACAGAGCTGGTCTGCAGCACAAGTTTGAGGGAGGTGTGGGTGTTTAATCTATAGAAAATCAGTCTCAGGGAAGACCTTATTGCTCTCTACAACCACCTGAAAGGAGGCTGCAGTGAGGTGGAGTTGGTAGCTTCTCCCAGGTAACAATAAACAGGACAAGAGGAAATGGCCTCAAGTTGTGCCAAGGGACCATTAGATATTAGAAACGTTTTATTGACTGAAAGATGGCCAAGCATTGGAACAAGGTTCTCAGGGAAGTGGTGGAGTTGCCATCCCTGGAAGTGTTCAAAAAATGTCTGGATGTGGCACATGGGAATGTGGTTTAGTGGTGAACATGGTGGTGCTGGGTTAACAGCTGGACTCAAGGATTTAGAAGTCTTTTCCATTATAACAATTCTGTGATCCTAACAGACAGCCCTGTGGTACAGAGTCCTGACATGGTGGTGTTAACAGCTGGACTCAAGGATTTAGAAGTCTTTTCCATTATAACAATTCTGTGATGCTAACAGACAGCCCTGTGGTACAGAGTCCTGTTGGGTCTGTATGGTCGTACTGTAGCTCTTGCTTTGCAGGGGTTTGTGCTCTCTTTCAGTTGCCTTTTTTACCAGAGCAATGGAGCTTCACAGTTCTTGGAGGGTATGTTGCTACTAGCAGCATGTAACAGGATTTAGAAGTCTTTTCCATTATAACAATTCTGTGATGCTAACAGACAGCCCTGTGGTACAGAGTCCTGTTGGGTCTGTATGGTCGTACTGTAGCTCTTGCTTTGCAGGGGTTTGTGCTCTCTTTCAGTTGCCTTTTTTACCAGAGCAATGGAGCTTCACAGTTCTTGGAGGGTATGTTGCTACTAGCAGCATGTAACCCCTCATGAACTGACAGTAGCAGTACACAAAATCAAATGGAATGGCTTTGCTGGTGAAAGAGTCTAAACTCCAAGTAGCAAATCTCACAAAGGGATTGAAGAAAAGGGAGAAGAAAGATCAGAAAGAAATGATGGGAAGAAGGAAAAAAGAGAGAGAAGGACAGGCCAATTGTAGCACTTACTGCTGCATGCAGCGGAAACAGAGATGAAAATAATGCACAGATCTGTCTGAAAGAAGGGGGAGAGGTCTTTACTTAAAGAGCTTGCAAACCACTGCACTAACTCCAAATCCACTTTTCCATCCACTGTGTTCTATTTGATCTTGCAGCTTTATTGACTTTTGTGTGCTCCCGGTAGGGATTTTTTTTGGCAATTGCAATCAGAAATGTTCTAGAGAGTTGTGAGCATGGCATTATGTCAGTGAGCCGGAAGGAACTGGAAGGATTTTACCTGCCTATGGTAAGGATAACTGAAACGTCTCCAAGGGCACTTTGCCAGTATATTTTGACTTCACCTTTAAACTGGGCAGCTTGCACAGTTCTCTGTGCCAAATAAAAATTCTCTTAGTTTCTTTTTAGACAGCTTTTGAATCATAGTGAAGCCCTTAAAAAGTCTCTAATAAGTCCTATTTTTTCAACTCACCACTAACACAAAAATGCTGAATAGATTGTTGGCAGGGGGATGGGAAGGGAAGAGGGATGAGTGAGGAGAAGTTCCATTGTGCTGAGACCAATTAGAGAGGTCTCAGCCCAAAACCAGACTCTTTCAGAAAGTCACAAACAAATGAAAACAGAAGACTCTGATCAATTGCAGCACAGCTTTAACAGCCATACATCTCTTGTCCCCCTAAAAGCTGTCATAATAGGCAAATTGTATGGGGTCATATCCCTCCAAGGACTGTAAATTCAACCAGTATTTGAATATTTTGTATCTTCACTCTGTTAGATTGTTTTATTGCTAATGAATTATAAGGGTGGGTTTTTTTTTTATTAAACAAGAAAACTGCCAAAAAATACCATTTAAAAAATGTATTGGTGTTTCTGATACCCTAATATAGTATTGAGAAAACATGCTTAGAGCTTGGTGTTGGAAAGAAAACAAAGCATCAGCTGGAAATAGGGCTTGTTATCCTGAATATGAATTCATCCACCTCCTTGAATTTTGAAATCTTAACAGTCTCCCACACATTCAGGTTATTACCTTGTATTTTTCTGCATATTCAGGTATCTTTATACTGTCAGAGCATTACCTCTCCTTTGCTCCATTGAACATGTTTGCTCAATATGTTTTTCACATGGCATTTCCTTCCCAAGTGTGTTTTCAGAAACCACCACTTGGGAAACACTGTAGAACCTCCAATTTTTCAAGCACAAGACTGAAACTAAACAGCTGATAATCATTAGGAAGTGAGAACTGAAGGCATATATGACATAAGTGTATAAGCTAGTTTTCATTAAAAAATGTTTCAATGGCTAACTGGAGTGTATAAATCTGTCCTGAAAATCATTTAGTGACACCTATCAGAGATGATCACAATATACAAGTTACAATGTGGTGTTTCCCTGACTATATCTCAAGGCAATTTGGAAGACAGATTATGTCACCACTTTGTTTCTGGTTGCCATTATTCATGCTTGTATTGAATTCCATCTATTTCTGTTCTCATCATTGTTCAAAAATACTGGATTGTGCCACCACAGTTGGGAATCAGTAAGGAGGGGCATGCCAGTTCTAAAAAAGGAAAGCTTTTTGCTTTCACAAAAAGTCTTTGTTAATTAGTGCTACAGAAGAAGGGAAATGACAAAACTCCATACTTTTCCATTTAAATGTTTGTAAAAGTGATTTTGTTTAAATTTCACTGAGTGTAGCAGGAAATGTTAAAGCTGAAAGAGACCAGACAGAACATACCAATGCCTTTTGGGGTGGGAGTGAAAGAGGGAAAGGGTCTGAGGATTATATTTTCTTTCCACAGAAAATTGTGAACTTTTAAAGCTTGTAAAAGAAGTAGTGATTTGACAGCCCTGAAGACAGAACTCTTCTTTCATTTAGAGAGCCAGCAAAACACAAGCAGTCACAGTAACAAAGCCCTGTTAACTGCTGATCTGGGGACAAAGGGTCCTCACAGCCAACACCTATGCAAGATGCCTCTTTGCATACATTTGACTGACTATTTCAGAGCACCCTTACACCAGGATACATCTCATCTAAACTTCTGGTATTTAATTTGACACAACCTATTTACTTACTCTGTGTAAATAATAGCTAAAGAGATTCTTCTAGAGCATAAGTGAAATTTCAAATGGATTCTTTATTGACAATAGAAAAACTGCAGGATGCTTACACACTTAACTTGGATTCTTCAGTTATGTACCCAAAATTAGGTGGATCAGTCTAGATCTTAGCATATCCATACAAGGAATTGGTGTGGAGTACCAAGTATACTTTTAATTCACATGCTAGTTCACAGTGCATTCATTTCCTCATATAGACAAGATCTAGCTCACAAATGGCACTGCTGTTCATTAGTATGAATTAGTAAGATTCTGCTGCAGATATACAGGATAATTTCTATAAACTGTATTACTCCACTATCAAGCAACTCATGTTTTGTACACAAAAATGACATGCCGAAAGTATAACAACTTAGCTTTTCTTCTCTAGCAGCAGGGTTGTCAGGGGTAGTAAAATTGAGTTTGTATTTGACTAGTCCTAAGAATACTATTTATTTCTTAGTGGAAATACTAATACTTATTTTGGCAACCGATATTGATCTAATAAAACACAGATGTGTGAATGTAGCTATGTTTGCAATTCATGCAGGTATCTGCAATTTATAGTCACCCAGGGGCTCTCTGTATCCACAGAGAGCCACAGGTATTGGCTTCACATTCCCCTCAGCCATGGAAGCTTTTCCATTTGGACTTCAGCTTCAGAGAAGGAAATGTGGATGCAGCTTTCATGTAATTAATTTCCCTTTCTCTGCCCCTTCACTTTTTCGCTTGTTTCACAAGAATCCAGACCCAATCTCTTGTGGCCTACTAACTTTTCTTTTTAGGTCAGAAATTAAACTGCTAATATAAATATTAATTTTCACTGTGGAAGCCAGGAAAATAGATTTTTCCTTTAGCTTTTGCTATCCAAAGCAGTCTCTCCTCCACAGGATAATCAAACATTATGACATATATCAATCCACCAACTGTATGTTCTGGCAGCCAAAGAACACAGCTTTGCTCCAGCGACATTCATTGTCCTTTCACCAAGTGCAAGTGACATGAAACTTGCCTTTAGAAATGTCATACCACTGATGATTTCTACACCTATCACATTGTTTGGTATTAGAGTGCTCCAGATAGATAGATGTAAGCCAACCCAGTGCCATAAGAGCACTTCAAAGAAAACTCAACCAGGTTTGTAGTTCTTCAGGACTTTTTATCCCATGTGGTCGCAAAACAATAGGTGTTTCCTGCCTGTTCTGCAGATTCATCCTACAGCTTTTGCATACATTCAATAACCTATACTTGCCTACAAAGTTTTAGGATAAATGTCATGTTTTTCATCACTAGTTTATTGCATTAGATCACGTTTGCATGTTTCCTCTTGTCTTCAAAAACCAACATGCTTTGTTTTGCTTTGTTCTGTTTTGTTTGAGGTTGTGGCTAATTAAATGCTGGCATCACTAACACTATTGCTATCTTCGCTTTGTATTTTGGAGTCATCCTTGAAAGTCAGTAACACTCTGTAAGAACAGGTTTGGTTCAAAATACCACTGCAAAAGAGTAAATGAGAGCAACTGGCTTGTGCTTGACTTGAGACCACAATTTCTAGGGAAAATCTAATCTGTTAGGCTAGCTGCATAAAGAAATCTTTGAATATTAACCCTGTAGAACTTGGTTTAATTACCTAGAAATTCCTGAGCAAAATAGTTTATCTGAGTTTCTAGAACAGGCCTGAGTTACTGGGTTTGTATGAACTTTTGGTTCTCAGCAAATGTTTGCTGCCAAGCAAAACTCCACTGCCTGTAGAATCCAATGCATAGTTTAACTTTGTGCTAAATATCTAGATCTGCATCCCGTAATTCTAGTATAAATTAGAAGGAAGGTTTTTACAGCTTTTTAGTAATGAGTTTTTTTCTTCTTAAGCCACACTATTTAATTGATTTCATTGACCATCTTGTGCCATTATGTGTGAAGTGTGCAGCAATTTGCTAAAATAGGTCATGAATTTGGCTCATGACAGACAGGTGTAAAACTAGTGTCTCAGCATGAGTTCTCACCTTGCTGGCTAATCTCAAGAGGCACTAGTATGTGTTAAAGCAAGTTTACTTCACAGCAGAGCTTTCCACATAAAAAGTTAGTGGTGTATAAATGATTCTAGATAGGGAAAGCCACAAAGTAGTAAAAGCAAAGTTAATTTTATGCTTCCAGATTAACTACCACATGCATTTCTCATGGATTCAGTCTGATCAGCCTGGTTTTGATTTGGTTATATGAGCAAGGATCTGTGATTTCTCATGAGACCATAAATTACATTCATTCACAAACACACAACAGCAAGCTATTTAACTTTGAAACATGCAGCTGCATTTTGGGCTTGCATATGCAAGAATCTGTTGCTTATGGTCCATTTCTTATTTTATATGAAGTACTGATATACATACAAAGAAGAACTGTGCTTCTTTGTCCCATGCTGCTGCTGCAAAAAGCAACTAACTGCAGCTTTTGAACATGTCCTTTGCCCTGAGTATCTCATTAGCACTTCAACCTTAGTTGCACTGTATCTATTTAATTTTTAATGCAAAAATTCAAAGTAGAAAGGAAAAGGAAAGTGAAAAAGGATAAAAAGGAAACAAAAGGATGTTCAGAGACCAATATGGATATATGCACATGCAGATTTTATGTGGTGTCTAGATACCTGGAGGGAAGGAGATAACAGTCAAACACAAATGTTCACATAGCCTGTTGTGAGCGCATTGACAAGTACAGTCACTTGATTGATGCAGAGAGAAACATTCACAAAGCCTAAAGTGAAAATGATTTATACTATTTATGTCCACATATAGGTAATGTGGTATGTAGCTAATAAAGAAAGCATTTTTGGTTGGACAGTGGAAAGCCCTGTGTGGTATGTAGCTAATAAATAAATCATTTTTGGTTGGACAGTGGAAAGCCCTTGAGTTCATACGTTTATATGTACGACTCCTTTAATTACTTGATGTCATTCATTGCTCTAAAAGGTGTCTCTCATATTCTTCTGTTGTTTTAGGGTCTATGGCTTTCTGCTTGCACTATGAATCCATTTCAATACATAACATCATTTTTACAATTTTTTTCTCAGCCATATCACAGTTTCATTTGTAATAGGTAATAAACAGCTGAAGACCTAAATTACATAAAATAAAACATTTACATTTTCTTAAAACACAAGTACTAAAACACATCTGAAGTAATGATTATTGGTCTATTCTACTCTCACTTCAGGAATTACACTTACTTCAGGAGTTTATTCTTGAATATTAAAATATATGAGTGATTTTGATTTACATTTGCTACTCATCCTTAGATAAATCAATAGTCATTTTATTTTATTTATTTTTTGTATCAGTCAATGCATATGCACTGTGTATCTACACCTTATAGTAAGAAGGGAGGAAAAAAGCTCTGAAAGCTCCACAGTTCATTAAAGATGCATCAGGCTTTATTCAAAAAAAAAGGGAAAGCAAAATGGGTGAAGAGGCCATCCTCTGCAGCATAATAGAAGTTAGGCTCATACAAAACAAGCCAAAGAATTAGTTCCTTCACCAAGGAATGACATGAAACTCTAGCCATGGTAGCTGTAAAAACAGTTAAAGGTCTTCTTTGTGCTCATTAGCACCACTGTGCTGGTATTCTGTGTTGGCAGCTTTTGGTTCTGCTGAGGCAGTCCTAAAGAAAGTTGTTACCAGCCTATATTCTACAGTTCACAGGCTCTCAAAAAGGGCACATTAAAACAGCTAGAATCCCCAGGGCAAGTGGGGAGATTAAGTAGCCCTCTCCCTCAACAGAAGCCCCCGTAGACAAAGCTTGGCATTGTGCATTCAGTACACTATCTCTTTCCAGTACTGAACTTTACCATTGTCCTCTCAGATCCGAGTTTACAAAGTATTTGGGGGACTTTGCGTAACGGTTCACTGGCACCACCATTGACAGCCAGCTGAGTGTGGGAACTGTTTTAAAGGATGTGATGCCCCAAAATCATTGGCCTATTCTATTGGTCCTTAAGCAGATGCCAGTGGCCGTGTTTTAGTGTGTGTATGTGTGTGTGGAAGGGGGTGAAGGGGGTGTTACTTTGGAGTTTTCTTGGAGTCTTACCTTTCACAAGAATACAAATTCAGGCAGGCAAAGCAAACATGGATTATTTGTTTCCCAAAGGATCAGGCCTTTTCAGAAGTTTGAACTGTTGCACTGTGCTACAGAATCTATGATTGCAAAGACCACAAGGTGCTTTGGAATACTTCTAGAGTTTTGGGGGAATGCTAACAACAGACAGGGAAGGGTGGGCAGAAATTGGTGCAGTATCAAAGTGCTGCTGTTGCACTTACAGCAGCCATGAGAAGGACTCATTATCTACCCCGTTTACTTCCATTTGCTTTTGTGCTGAATTTTTTCGAATTTATTTTTAGTTAATTTGCATAAAGAATAATATGAGCTGTCATCTGATGCTAAGGCCCACTCCTTTTGATATAGACTTAAAGAGGAGCTGGTATGAGAGGAGCAAACTTCCTGGAAAGACCAAATTTGGAAAGAATACTTCAGCTGAATCTTGTATTTCATTTTCAGCTTCTTTTATATTACAAACAGATGTTTCCAGACTCCACAAATGTTAGCATTGATGCCTGGAAAATGAAAAATGCTCATTCGGGGGAAAAACAGGTTTAGAAGAGGAGTAAGTTCTGGTGAGGGGCACAAGTTTCCCCCTTGCCACAATTGCTTTCCTGTTTGCGCCTCAGCCAATCTGAGGAGCTCCACCAGCAGCTGAGCGTACAGAAACATGAGCCAAGGTAGTGAAATGCAGAAGGTGCAGAGCATGGTTCCTGGGAGGAGAGGTGACCAGTAGAAATTCTGACGGAGCAAGAAGGAATGGACATTGGCTTGAGGTTCTCTGAAGGAGGTAAAAAACTAAAGTAGAAAGGAGATGGTTGTAGAAGACCAGGGAAGGTTTTTGTAGGAAGTAGGAAGTCAGTGTTAAAAATCCAAGGTGTGAGATGTCCTGCTTTTCAGTTACCCACACTTGCCTGGACACATTCAAATCTGTGCTGGTAGTATTAGGTCTAAACTGGAGAGAAACCGTGGCTTTACATGGTTTGTGTTTAGAGTATGGTGGATGGAAAAGACTGTGTGTTGACAGAGACATTGTTTTTTTACTGTGAAAAACACTGTGATCACAGTCATGTTAAATGAGATTTATATTTATGACTAAAAAAGGGAGAG